>NC_142795.1:38184951-38299777 GCF_049724085.1 Artemia sp. Qi Xiang Cuo
GCAACTTCAGGGTTGCTCTCATGATGTCTACACGATTAAGTAGACTAGATGCTGATCATCAGTTTGTAGCCCTTGCCAAAACTTTCTGCTAGTATTTTGTTTTTTATTGCGCAATATTTCTTAATGTGTTTCATAACAATAATACACTGAATAAGAATGTAAAAATGCCAGTAAAACAAAGTAAAACACAATTAGCCTACGTGCATAATGTAAATTATTCAAGATAGGGTGGTGGGAATGAAAAATTTATTTACGTCATTCAAAAGATCAGTTGCTTTTACAATGATTTTTTTTTATTATTTCTTTTTTTTTGGGGGGGGGGGGGCAAAACAAATTGGAATTCGTCTTGATAGTTTTTGTAAATTTAACTATCTAAGATAGCTTTAAGTATCTACACAGAGACACTTACAAATGCATAAAATAACTTAGAAGATAACTAAGTTATAAATATAACTGGGAACTTTCTTCTCTTTTGGACATTCACCAGAGCATATTTGTGATTGTCGACATACACCGATGAGGGTCCAAATGCACAGAATGTAATGACATATTTGATCTTTCACTCACATATTCTGTGTTTGTTGACATTCACCAGTGAAAGTCGACACTCATCATTTTTGGACATTCACGGTAACGTATATCGTCCGAAATTATTTTATTCAGTTTGGGAGTGCTGCCCGCTGTGTCTGGAAATCCGCTGTGTCTTTAGATTTATGCTTATCCCCTCCTCTGAGTTAAAACTAGAGGTTCATCTGACCCTTCGTCATGTATCGAAAGTTTCAATCTCTATCTTCAAAGCCGTTACATGGGAGGAACTTTCCATGGAGGGAGTTTTCGTGGGGGAATTAAATAAAAAAAAACAAGTTTTTCAACTGAAAGTGAGGAGCAACATCAAAACTTAAAACGAACTGAAATTATTGCTTATATGATTGGGTTCGCCTCCTAGTCAATACCTCGCTCTTTACGCTAAAGTTTTTTTTATTACTTTCATAAGAGCTATTTTATTGCTACTTTTTTTTTATTGTTTAGTATTTTATGTGTTATTTTGTATCTTAATGTGTTTTATAACAATAATACACTAAATAAGAAAATGGTAACAAATTATAATTAAAAACTATTATTTTAACTATGCCATTGAAACAAAATTATAAATAAAAATTATAATAAAATAATTATCATTCGACAAAAGACGATGGTGAAAAGAACCTTGAAATGTGTGGACAGTCACTCTCTTTTTAGGAGAAACACGTGCATTAAAAATTGAAAAAAAGAATACAAAGTAATGAATTGAGTAGTGATTGAAAAACGAACTAAGTAATGACTTTGTAAATGGCATATCATGTAAATATCTTTGTAATGACTTTGTAAATCATTTGTAAATGGCATAAATCTCCTTTGTCGCTAATATGTTTGAAATTGGTGATACTATATAGACAAATCAGAGTAAGAGTAATAGGCCGAACAATTTAGCAGCCTTTACCATTGTCTTTCTTTTGTATGTATATAACAAAGTTAAAATTCTACTTTAGCTACTTTTGGCTATCATAGAAAGGGGTTATGTTAGGAATATGAAACTTTCAGGGATGGGTCTACAGGCTAAGGTATGTCCTGGGAGGGTATTTTGAAGTCCCTACATCCACTCCTTCTTCCTCTAGAGGGTCCTGACCTATGATGACCTTTAAAAATCTGTGTGTTATAAAAGTGAAACCTTACAATATAGATATTCAGGTTAAATGGAGAACAACAAAATTATTTTCAGCTTCACAACTTGCTCAATAAAATTTATAAGGTTTTAAAGATATGCAAATACATTTCCTAAAGTTTGAAAAACAAACATTTATTTGGCTTGAAATTCTACTCAAATAACAGAAATTGCATCAAAAGTCAGAGAAAAAGAATCTGATAACTGAAAATTAAGGTTGTTTTGTAAGGTTGTTATGTTGTTTTATCAAAATTTCAATAGGCATACACCTGTCATGTAGGCAAATTTCAGGACCCTCTAGAGGGAGAAGGAGTGGAGGTAGATACTTCAAAATACCTTCCCGGGACATATTTCATCCCGAGACCCATCCCTAAAAGGTTAATTTTCCTAATCTAACCCCTTTCTAAGATAGCCAAAAGTAGCTAAAGTAGAAT
This sequence comes from Artemia sp. Qi Xiang Cuo, assembly GCF_049724085.1. Lineage (NCBI taxonomy): Eukaryota > Metazoa > Arthropoda > Branchiopoda > Anostraca > Artemiidae > Artemia > Artemia sp. Qi Xiang Cuo. The sequence goes on from NC_142795.1 coordinate 38,187,088, forward strand.
TTTACCGTAACAAATGGTTGCCTCCACCATTTAAGGTATGTACCTTACCTAATTAAAAAATTGAATATACTATCGAGGGGAGAGGGGTAGACAGTTTTTTGGGGAAGGCTATGAGTAATGCAGGAGGACTAGCCAAGGGATAGGGAAAGATTCTTTTTAAAGAGGTGATTTTGTTGAATGTCAGAACTGTTTAATATTAGGTTAAAATCTAGCGAATACAAAGAGGAAAAAGGTAAATACTTTTGTGAGGAAATATTCACTTTAAATAATAATATAATATATTTTTTATAAGAAAACCTAAGGGCCATATACAAAAGCCTTGATTTGGTACATCTAAGTATAAACGTATCAAAATCGAAACCAAATTAGATTAGATTAAGACTATGTACTTCTAATTACGACGTTTGCAACTCACCTCCAACGCCTTCAAGATAAAATTGCACACCCTAACAATTATTTGTGGAGATGTTCATGTAAGAATGCCAAGAAGTAGCTCCTCAAAAATTCCCTCCTGCCAACTGAACTTAATTTGAGATAGCTTGCGGCACCTCAGGAAAAAATAGGCCTGCCCATCCTCCTCCACATCACAAACTGGGCAATTTTTCTTTCCTTCAGTACTTCGTCTAAATCTCCAGAATTTGGCTCCCCCAGATGGCAGACAGATTGCTCTAAACTGGATCCATAACCTTGTAAATTTAACCGGAATATTCAACTTTAAATAAACTCCCCTTCTATATCTAGATTTAACTTGCTTGTGTAATACTGAGCTCTTAGATAGACCTAGCTCACACCATCATTTCTGTATTTCTCGCTCTTCTTGTCTTTCTCTAATCATTCTCATCATACCTGGTTATATCATCTCTTGGACCCATACCATCGTTCCAAAAATACAAAAAACTTGCCCTGTTAATAGTATGATGCAAGTTGTAAAATATAAAAGTCATGAGAGTCGGAAGCAGTACTATGTATGTAATCTCTTCCACAACTATACTTGAAATTATCATACCATCTTTTGGGAGTATGTTGCAAAATGTAAGCAAGTTTGTTTTATAAAAGGTTATTGCTGTTTTTGTTCAAAATATTGTGGACGGTTTAATTAGCTTACTCTTTTTAATAAGGTTAATATTTTCTCGGGTCATATTCTTCATTTGCTGAGATACGGTACGTAATGCTTATTGTTAGAACTTCGCTTGGACCTTTATCCGGGATGCAGTTTTTCAAAAATTTCAAAATTTAATTTTAAAAGTTTCACCATAGCATCAGTGAAATCCGTGTTCAAGACATTTACCTAAGGTTCGTTATAATTAAGAAAACTAGAGTTATGGATCGGTTACTAAAAATGCGCATGTAGTAGGTTTGTTTCATTGTTACGTAGCGGTGAAGCACAGTTATGGTAGCCTCCACCCAAGGGAGGGAAAATCTTCTCAAAATATTCTCATGAAAAATGGCTATTGTACAATCTTCATGTTGCTCTAGATCTGCTCCCTGGGTTTTTTATTTCTCCGAACTAATCCCCGGTATTAGTTTCTGATGAAATCAAATATTTCAATAAAAAATGTTAACCACTCTAGGAAAAGGATTTCTTTCACTTGCTTTGAGCCGCCTAAACAGCAGGAACTCTGTTTAGCCAACTTTGAGAATGCTTGACATGAATTTTACCCTTATTGCTTGTTTTTTCTTCTTAAGTTTTTTTTTTATGTTTCAGATTGGCTGATCATCTTGAAAGAGAGCATGATTTCACATTAAAGAAAATTAAGTTTCTGGTTTTGGACGAGGCAGATAGATTGTTAGAAGGAAACTTTGATGAGCAAGTAAGTGATTGAAAGACAGCAGATCTCTTTTTAGGGAATGAAAAAAACGAAATGCTCTTTAAATGCTACGAATTTGATACAACATCAAATATACTCATGTATCAAGGTGACTCCTTTATGTGAAGTTTGTCCGAAATAGAATTTGACCACAATTATTCAACTTACATAGGCGTTCACTATGATGCTTCTTGCTCCAATTTACGTTTGCATCTGGGCGGGGGGCATCCTCCGACAGATGGACTTTTGGGTAACGAAAAAGCTAGTACTGGCCTAAATAAACCCCTTTCTTTCCTTTTTGAAGAATAGGGATCTTTTATATTTGTTCAGAATTGGATTATTGCTACCGAAGTCAAGAAAGTCAGAGACTTAGCAATATACCTTTTATTTTAAGGTATCCGGTATATCCAAGTGTATCAAACACAATAGGTTTTGAGGGGCTTCTGGTGATATTCTTCCTAAAATTTACTTTTATAATGAAAACACCTGGCTTGTTTTTTTTTCGGATTCTGAAATCATCATTTAAACATAGGTGTTTAAAGTAGAAGCCATGTCCATTGTGAAAAGCTTATAATAGTTGATAAAATCTTTCTCATTTTGCCTTTTGTCAAGTTAAAAGCTTGGGTTTTTAGGCGCCAGGACTACTACTTCTACAATTACTACTTCTACTATGACTACTACAGAGGCAAAGGGTATTAAGGGGAAAATCTCAGGTAATGTAGAGGTAAGTTGGACTAAATCAAAATACATTATTTGGAGACAGGTTGTCAAAAGGACGTATCCGCTTTTTTTTTTTTTCTTTAAGCATCCGTAGTTTGGCATACTATTTTATGTTAGGGAATCTTTTTGAACAGTTTGGACAATATACACCCCTTTGAAAATCTTGACACAAATAGTATTTTTTGATTTAGTTTTATACCTCCTCTAGTTGACCTGAAAAGTGAAACTTAATACCATTCCCAAAAACTTCTATCTATGCTCTTTGACCCCCTGGGTATCCTTACACTCTTCTGATCTAGTTAAATTGTAAGAGCAAAAGTAGTAATAGTAGTAATCCTGAAAGTTTCAACTTAATACCCTCAGTCATTCTTGGGATATTGCTGAGATGTCTTATTGGCAACCAAGCATACACACAGTGGCTTTTATTTTAGTTTTAAAGCACTATTTAGTTTTAAAGCATAATGGACAAATTAAGTAACTGTGAGGTGTTGACATATCCCTTATCCTTAGAGACATAGTTACTGGACTATTCAGCCATGCCGAACAGAATGGCCGTCTTAAAATTTTGATTGGAGGTGTATGGAAAGTTATGGGGTAAGGAGAAGGGCTGCTTGCCCTCCAATCAATATTGTCTCTTAAAAAGGGCACAAGAAATTTTAATTTCCACCGAGTTAGCTCCTTTAAAAGTTTTAATGATATTACTAGATATGATAGAGCAGCGCTGCCTATGATATTGCTTGTATGCCCTTTTGAAAACTTGCATACACATAATCTATTCGTTCAATTTAAACTCTCCATAAACGTTCTCTAAATGTTTCACCTTAATACCCTTAGTGTCATTAGTTACAGTGACTGTAGAAGTAGTATTAAAAGTATACACTTAGTGTCTTCTGGCTAGTTCAAAATCCAACACAACTTACCCCGAATAGTCTTATTTAATAATGTAAACCGTTCTTGAGGTATTGCTTTGTGACGCTTTTGGCAATCTACACACTCATAGTTCATTTTGATTTAGTTCAATATCCGCCTAAATATTCCTTTAAAGCTTCATCCTAATACCCTCGGCTCTTGTAGTAGCAGTGGAATTAATAGTAGTAGCCTTAACTTTAGTAGCAGTAGTAATAACAGTAGCAGTAGTAGTAGCATGAGTAGAAGTAGTAGCAGTAGAATGTAAATATTGTCTTTTGGCTAGTTGAACATCCCCCACAGCAAGCCCTGTAAGTTTCAAGTTCACACACAAAACTGTTCCTAAGATATTGCTGATATGCCCTTTTGACAACCCGCATACATACGGCATGTTGTGATTCAGTTCATCCCCCCTCCCGATCAAATTATCTTGTAATTTAAACTTCACGCCCTTAGGCATAGTTGTAACAATAGTTACAGCAGTAGCATTAGTAGTACTAGTAGTAGTACTAATAGCAATAGTCCTAGTACTAGTAGCAGCATTAGTATTAAACATATTGCATTTTAGTCAGTTGAACATCCTTCTAATCAAGTCTTGGAAGTTTTAACTTAATAAGATTAGCCATTGCTATGATACTGCCGATTTATCCGTTTTATAACCTGGATATTCATATACTCCTTGAAATTTTCATTTTAATGCTCTTAGCCTTATAAGTAGTTGCAAGAGAAGTAGTAGTTGGAGCAATAGTAATAGTAACAGTAGAACTAGTAAATTTAGCAGTGGTATTACTATTAGTAGTAACGTGCAAATGTTACCTTTTGGTAATTGATCTTCCCCCTTTAAGCATTCTCTGAAAATTCCAACTGAATACCAAATTCAATTCTTGAAATATGCCCTTTTGACAGTCTGAATGCACATAGTGTATTTTGATTTAGATGCCCTCAATATTCTGTCAAATTTTTGCCTTCATAGATTTACCCTTAATAGTACTAGTATCACATTAGTAGTGAGGGTAGTAGGAGAAGTAGTAGCAGTATGAGTATTGTATTAGTAATAGTAGTATCAGTAGTAACAGCAGTATTAATAACATTAGTAGCATCTACATTTTTCCTTTTGGTCAGTTGAACATTCCCCTCATGATGCCCTGGAAGTTTCACCTTGATACGATGATGTCCCCTTTTGACGCTCTTTTCGTCTTAATACTCTAAAAGCCTTACAAGTGGTTGCAATTGAAGTAGCAGTTGGAGTAGCTTAGTAGCAGTGGTAGTAGTGTTTGTAGTGGGATGCACATAATACTTTTTTGTCAATTGATACTCTCCATTGAGCATTTTCTGAAAGTTCCAACTTAACACCCAAATCCACTCTTGAGAAACGCCCTTTTGACAATCTGCATGCATATAGTGTGTTTTGATTTAGTTAAAGTTTCCCCTAAATATTCTGTCAAGTTTTTATCTTCATACGCTTAGCCTTAAATGTACTAGCATCATAGTAGTAGCGGTAATAGCAGAAGCAGTAGTAGGGTTAATAGTGTTCGATTAGCATTAGTAGTAACACTAGTTGTAGCAGTATTAATAGCAGTAGTAGCATGTACATATTACCTTTTGGTCAGTTGTAAATATTCCACTCATGGTGTCCCAGGAGTTTCCTCTTGATACGGTAAGCCGTTCCAAAAATATTGCTGATACGCCCGCATCAGTAATCTACATGCACATAGTACGTTTTGACTTAGTTTAGCTTTCCGTTCAACGTTTCCTCAGATGTTCATTTCAATATCCTCAGTCTTGGTAGTACTCGCTATAGAATCAGTAGTTTCAATGGTAATAGTAGTAGCAGTAGTAGTAATTGTAGTAGCAGTAATAGTAGAGGGAGTTGTAGTAGTTGTAGTAGTAGTGTTGCAAATATTGCCTTTTCGGTCAATAGATTATCTCTCTTATTATTTCCCGAAAGTTCCAAGTTAATATACTTAGTCATTCCTGAGTTATGGCCTTTGACAGCCTGTATGCATATAACATGTTTAAAAAAAATTAAATAAAAAGGTTTTTCATTTCAATTAAAAGCCTTATATGGCCCTGGGACAAAACTTATAACATTTGCCCCCTGGCTTTGAGGGTTTGTTTCAACTTCGAATGTCCTGTTGTGTGATCTGTAGACTATTTTGGATAAAATGGCTATGTCAAAATTGATATTGTATGCATTTGGGGAAAATAGGACGTGGTGGATGCGGGGGCTAGTTGCCCTCCGATCACTTTTGACTCTTAAAAAGCACACTAGAACTTTTGATTTCTACTTGAATGAGCTCCCTCTGAAGTTTATACGACCAGTTCATCCATAAAAACCTTATATGTTAATAATGGGCTACTAGTATAATTTATAACCCTTGCCCCGAGGGCTGTGGGGGGGGTGTCATCCCCGAAGACATAATTTCTAAACCTTTCAACTATGTTGAACAATATGGTTATCTCACAATTTTGATTGCCTGCGTTTGAGCAAATGATGGGTATGGGGGGGGGGCTGGTTGCCCTCCAATCACTTTTAGCTCTTAAGAAGGTCATCAGAACTTCCGATTTCCAATCGATTGAGTCCCTTTCGAAGTTTCCACGACAACTTCTTCTATGTGAAATGAATTGGTCAGAAAATACTAAGAAATAATTTATACATTGTGGCAACATCGTTCTTTATTTAGGCAGCGCTTGCACTGCATATGAAAAGTGATTTGGGGGGGGGGGGCCACCAATCCTCTCCCACGCCGAAAAATTCCCCAAACACGTTCAGTCAACATTTAGAGATATATATTTTGTTCGGCTTAGTTTAAAGGTCCAGAAAGTGTTTCTCTCTGGGGATGCCCCCCCCCCCCAAACACACACATCCCTCGGAACAAGGGCTGTAAGCTATGCAATTCGCCAATTGCTTACATATAGTATTTGCTATTGGGAAAGAGGACATGTTCACCTTTAGTGTTCAAAAAGACCAAGGATAGTCAGGGGAAACTTTCAGAAAATGTTGAGGGAAGTTTTGAACTAAATCAAAGTACATTATGTGTATACAGGTTGTTAAAAAGGCGTAACTCAGGAATGACTGAGGCTGTTAAGTTGGAACTTAAAGGGAATGATGATGAGGATGATCAATTGACCAAGAAGGAAATATTTGCACGCTACTCCTACTACTTCAGCTACTACTCCTACTGCTACTACTACCACTACTGCTTATGTAATGACTGCTACTAAGGCTGAGGATATGGAGATATAATTTGAGGATGTGTTGAGGGGAAAGTTGAACTTTATCAAAACATACTATCTGCATACAGATTGTCAAAAGGGCGTATCAGCAATATCTTTTGAACAGCTTATTGTATCAAGCTGAAACTTCCAGGGCACCATGAGGGGGGATGGTGAACTGACCAAAAGCTAATTTGTGCATACTACCACAGCGAGTAATACTACTGCATCTACCGTTACCGCTACTTCTAATACATTACTAATGCTACTACTCCTACTACTATGATACCAGTACTACTAAGGCTAAGGGTATAAAGCAGGGGCGTAATTTGCTATGGCGTAGGGGGGCAACTGCCCCTTCCAGACCTCGGTTTGTCATTGGTACAAAGATAAAAATTCAAGACGATATTGGGGGAAGTTTGAACTAAATCAAAACACACCATGTGCATGCAGGTTGTCATAGGATGTATCTCAGGAATGGCTTAGATTATTGAGTTGGAACTTCAGGGAATGCTTAGGGGAAAGGTCAATCAACCAAAATAGCAATATGTGGATGCTGCTACCAATACTACTCCAGCTAGTGCTTTTATTGCAAATACTTCTAAGACTAAGAGAATTAAGGTGATAAATTCAGGAAATTTTTTGGGAGAATTGAACTAAATTAAAACACTATGTGTATGCAGGTTGTCAAAAGGACATATCAGCAATGCCTCAGGAATTTTTTACGTGAGTGAGTTACATGTTATCAAAAGGGTATATTGGGCAACATCATAGCGACGACTTATTCTATGAAATTGAAACTTCAAGGGCTTAATGGAGGGGTGGGAGGTTCAACTGACCGAAATGCAAAATGTGCGTACTACTACTACTTCCACTAGTGCTACAACTGAGAGTAAGGGTATGAAGGGAAAATTTCAGCGAATATTTAGGGGGAGGTTGAAAAGAGTCGAAACATGCTGTGTGCATGCAGGTTGTCGAAAGTACATATAAGCATTATCTTGGGACGGCTTGAAGTATGAACTTGAAAATTTCAGGGCTTACTGTGGGGATGTTGAACTAACCAAAAGGTGACCAAAGTAAGAGCGAAGTATGCACAATGTATTATTTATTTATTTATTTTTTCTGACCAAGACTATTTGCGTAGAAGGAGCTGTCGTAGAAGTTTTGGAAGGAGCTCATTTGATTGGAAATTGAAAGTTCTAGTGCCCCTTTTAAAGAATCAAAAGTGATTGGGAGGTAATAACCCTCCCCCCCCAATCCCCTTTATTCTCCAAATAGATCCAATAAAAATTTGAGACAACCATATGTATGGCATAGTTGAAAGATCTGATGACTATGTCTCTGGGTATGTCAGCCCCCAGAACCCTCTTATCAAGAGCTGTAATTTATGCAATTTGCCCAATGTTTACATATGGTATTTGTTATTGGAAAAGGGGGGCAAGTTTGACCTTCGGTGTTAAAAAGGATCAAGGAAAGTATTCAGGTGAGGTTCGTAGAGAATATTGTGGGGAGTTTGAACTAAATCAAAACACTTTATGTACATGAAGGTTGTCGAAAGGACGTAACTCAGGAATGACTGAGGATATTACATTGGTACTTTCAGGGAATGATGAGGGGGATGATCAATTGACCATAAAGGCAATATTTGCACGCTACTACTGCTACTGCTTCTGGAGCGACTACTTCTGAGGCTAAGGATATTGAGATGAAAACTTTAGGAAATGTTGATGGGAAAGTTTAAGTCAATTAGAACATACTATGTACATACATATTGACAAAATGGCGTATCAGCAATATACTAGGAACGGCTCACTGTATAAAGCTGATACTTCCAAGTCATGACGAGGGGGGTGTTCAACTGACAAAGAGGCAATACATACATACTACTACTGCTACTGCTACCACTGTTACTGCTACAAATACAACATTACTACTACAACTACTCCTATTACTACTAATATGATCCTAGTACTACTAAGGCTATAGGTATGTAGGTGATTATTTGAGAGAATATTGAGGAGAAAGTTGAACTATATCAAAACACGATAATTGCATGCAGTTTGACAAAAGGGTGTTGTTTTTTTTTCAGAAATGACTTAGCGTATTATGTTGGACTTTCTGAGAATGCTTTGGGGGAAAATTATTTGACCAAAAGGTAGTATGTGGACGCTTTTACTAATACTACTACCGCTACTACTACTACTACTACTGCTACTCCAACTACTACTTTTATTGAAACTAATACTCAGGCTAAGAGTATTAGGGTGAAATTTTTATGAAATGTTTTGGGGGAAGTTAAATTAAATTAAAGCACACTATGGGCATTCAGGTTATCAAAAGGGTATATCGACAATATTATTACAACGACTGGGATTGTGGGATTATATTGAAACTTCCGGGGTCGAAACTTCCAGGGAAACTTCCAACTGACCAAATGGCAACATACTACTACTGCTACCTTACTTTAGCCACTACCGTTAATTCTACCAATAATTTTACTACTACTACTACAAGCAGTACTCCTGCTACTATTACTGTAACTACTAGTACAGTCAAGTTTAATGCTTCGAATATGAAAATTTCAAGGAATATGGACTGGAAAGTTGAACTGAACCAAAACACACTATGTCAAAAGGACGTATCAGCAATATGTTAGAAACGGAGTGGAGTATGAAGTCTAAACTTACAGGGCGTGTTGTAAGGGATGTTGAATTAACGAAAATGCAATATTTGTATGCTACTACTATTAATTATACTTCTACTGCTACTAATACTGCTATTATTGCTACTGTTACCGCTAGTATTGCTACCAAAGCTTAGAATGTTAAGGTAAAAGTTTTAGGGAATGTTTAGATTGTATTGGACTAAGTCAAAACACAATGTGTGTATGCAGGCTGTCAAAAGGAAATATCAGCAATGCCCCAAAATCTGTTTTCAGAAATAGGGTGTTGCGTATTGAGAGGGATGTTAAGAAAACCAAAAGGTATTATGGTCATACTTGCAACTAATGTTATTCCTGCTGCTACTACAAATATTACTAATACTGAAGCTGATGTTGAATTAAATGTTGAATTAAATCAAAACACACTATGAGCATGCAGATCGTCAAAAGGGTTTACCTATAAATATATACCACTTTTGCTTCTGCTACTGCGATAACTGCAAAATAGCTAAATCAAAATAGCTAAAGTGCATCTAGTTTGTCAAAATATCCAGGCGACAATAGGGTATAGAATAGAGTATAAAGTAGTAACTTACACAGAAAGTTTACGTTGCTTTAAAGGTAAATCAAAAGGTACTATGCGTGTGTTGGTTGTCAATAACGCGTCTCAGCAATATTAAGAATGACTGAGGGTATTAAGTTGAAACTTTTAGGGCTATCACTGTTATTTTTTCTTCTCTTACAATTGAACTAAATCAAAATTGTAGGTGCATCCAGGTTTTCAAAATAGCATAGATATCATGTTTTAGAAAGGTTATTAAGTTTTATTTTTCTGGGGAACTTGAGTAGGTGTAAAACTATTATTGAAAACTGTTGGAAAATTTTGTCCAATTTATAGATAGTAACCCAAAACATTGATTCTTATTGGAAAATCGAAACATTTAAAATATTATTGTCTTCGTAATAAAAAATATTATGTCAATAAAAGACGAACAGAAATAAAAAAACAAAATTGCACAAAAAAAAATTTTCTAAGAAAAGTAAAAAGCTACATTAAACCAAAAAAAAAGCAGAAATTAAAATCAAGTAATTTTTATCATAAAATTACCACAAATCACCATCAATAAATAAATGAAACCCAAAACGAGCATAAATTTCAATAAATAAACAAGTCAAACTCAAAACGAGCAGAAACTAAGATGAGTAGGGCTGACGCCACGAACAATAATTGACGCCACGCCAACAGCCAGGACCATCAAATGTGAAAAGACGTATCCAGAAAGTTAAAGGCATGGAACAAACGGCAGCGAGAATCATACTGAATTGCAAACAAAATTTTGAACAGCGATCTTGGATTAGAAATTAGAAAAGACGCTTTTTTGTATCCTTGGCGTCTTAAGATGTTATATAAGATGATGCATGAATCTAAATGGCTGAAGGAAAGTCATGGAAAAAATATCTAAGGTAATGATGAGTGTCAATGAAAATAAAATATAGGCCTACGGCTGGAAGACAAGTGACAGCGATTATCACATCAAATTGTAAACGAAGTCTCTGCTTACAAGAGAAGCAACAGTGAAAATCACAACAAATCCCAGCAGAGTACAAATCATACAAAATGTATGATCCTCCGAACGCGATGAATAACGCGATGATTATGCCAAATTCGTTTAGACCCTTAATTTTGGAAAAAACTTTATATGAGTGACGCCATATTTATAAGTTCCAGAAGAAAACAAATCCTATAAAATGGATGATTCTTTCTTGCATTAACAGGAAGGAATTGAATTCAGCCTAGGCTTTCCAAACTCAATTGTTATTGCTTATTTGGCACCTCATGACTTAAAAAGAACCAATAACGAATATATACTCCCTTTAAACGAACAATCGTGCATTTATTTAAAGCATCTTTTGTTAGAATTATATGCCTTATTAATATTTTTCCCAGGGTGCTTCAAACAAACCTAACCTGAAGCCATGACATGAAGAAGAAGGTAACATTATCTCCTGTTAGAAGACAAGCGACAACGAGAATCAATATATATATAAGCCTGACGAATGCCGGGGCATGGCCTTGAAATCGGCTACATATTTTTCTTCTCTTAAAACTGACATTGACATTTCTGGCCACAAAAACGATCTAAATAGGTTACAACTTTAAGGATTAAACTCGTATTTTTCCCAAGGTAGTTGCATCGAACCTATGGTGACGCCATAATATCAAAAGGAGGCTCACATTGTCTGCGGTTAGAAGACATGTGGCAAAGAGGATCCATATGCAAAAGCCTACAGCGTAGCCGTGCCGGGTCTTAGTGACGTATATATGTATTCTTTCTCGAAAACGGCTCAATATTTTTTTTTGGAAAATTGGCATCCCGGGATTTTGTGGCCTATCAAAAAGATCTATGTAGGTCACGAGTTTGAGAAAATTCGTTAAAAGCCTTAGTTTCGGAAAAAAGATTCATGTGAGTGACGTCATATTTAGGAGCACATTTCAAGAGCGCAAGCGACAGTGAGAATCAGAACTTGTCAAAAATAATTTGGAAAATTGACATCCTGGGATATTCTGGCCTGTACAAAGGATCAACATAGATCACGAGTTTGAGAAAATTTGTTTGGAGCTTAAATTTTAGAAAAAAAAGTTCATACGAGTGACGTCATATTTATGGGTCCGTTTCAAGAGAATAAATTACATAATGTCCCCCCTCCCCAGGAATGATTGCATCGTTTTTATATCTATGACGCATGCAACATTATAAAAGGAACATAGCTAAGTCTGAAATACCAAGCGTGATGAGTCTATTTACAAAAAGTGTTTTAAGCAGTTAAATAATGCCTAGAGGACAAATGAATAACATACACCATCAAATGTGAAAAAAAAACAATCCGAACAGCCAGGTAAAGGGTATTGGAAAATCTCTGAAGTATTGATAAACAAAAATGAAAAACAACGAAATACACTGTTGGTAGGGGAGACTGGGTTACCTCCCCACACGGGGCACCTCCAGACATCGAACCTATTGGCTTAGCTATCTAGCGGAAAAATTGGAAAAAATTCACAAAGATGTACCATTTTACTGTTCATCTTGGAGGCAAGACGATACTTCCATCAAGGAGCATGGTAGTGAGTCAGTCGGTAATAAGACTTTAAAGAGACAACTGCCAATTTTTTCGCGTGACGATAAAAGTGAAACAGAGAGGTAAGTTTTATAAATACATTTTAACGTAATGTTCTATGAACAAGCAAAACGAACACGAATATGCTTCTTCTACATAAGATTGACGTAACTCTAGGTGTTGTTTGGTTATAACTCTTTTCTTCTGAAAGGCTCCTTAGGGGCACCTCCGGACAGTTTTTTTAGGGCAGGTTTGGACACTGTCCAGAGGTGCCCGGTGATTTGAGCAGCCATTGATGTTTTTTCTTTCATTTTTAAAAGCAAAGGAAAGAACGATATCACCTAGCAGGGGCGGGCTTTTTGATCTAGTATTAAGAACTGCCACTTAACACCTTTAAGTTTTAGTATTTGAGACAGGACAATAGAGTACTGCGAAGCGGTGAATTTCGTCGTCTTTGCCCGACAGAAGTCTTTTATGACATAGTATTGGACCGAAAAAATATTAAGTTTTGTAGGGCTCCGCCCGACAAGTTGTTTTCTAGGGAACCAATGGGCTTCTGTTGACTTTGCACGCATGAAGTAGTAAGTTTCGTCGGGCTTTGCCCGACGAAAACCCTTCTAAAGCTTTACCCTTCAACATTTCTTTCCAGAAATGGTGCGAAATTATATCCCTACTAAGTCCAAGCCAAACGAAGAAGCTATCAAACAAGGGCTAAGAGCCATACAAGATGGAGATTCGGTCAGAAAAGCGGCCAAGACCCATGGAATAGCTGTTTTAACATTATTTGATCGTTTGAATAAGTCAAAATCGGCCAACGAGACTAGTGTGGATGAAGGAATAGCCAGATCAGCCAATTTGAAACGAGGAAAGTATTCCACCCGCCAGGTTTTCACTGACGATCAAGAGGAAAAACTTAAGACTTACCTTCTTCGTTCCTGCCAACTTCGTTCAGGAATAATCTCGTTCAGGAAACTCGTTCAGGAATAATCTTGAAGCTTTATACAGTCGGTACCGCTTCACACCTTGACGAGTGTACAACCTAGACGAAACCGGACTAAAAAAAATGTCATGGATATTCCTAAAATCATAGCGAAATCTGGTATAAAGCAAGTGGGCAGGGCCGTTGCCGTTGAGCGGTGGGAGTTAGTTACAGTGTGTTGCATCGTTAATGCCATCGGTAACAATCCCCCCCCACGTGTGTGTTCCCACGCGTGCATTTCAGAGAACACATGCTCTATGGAGCACCACCTGCTAGCCTTGGGTTTGCTTTTCAGTATGGTTGGATGACTGGACCGAACTTCTTAGAAGTTATGAAGCACTTCGTCAAGCACACTCGATGCAACAGGGAGAATCCGGCGTTGCTCATCCTCGATAACCATGAAAGCCATATTTACTTGGAGGCAGTTCTATATGCAAAAGAGAATGGAGTAGTGCTTCTCACATTTCCGCCACACTGCAGCCGCAAAATACAGCCCTTAGATATATCTGTCTATGGTCCGTTCAAGGCGTATCTGAGGGCTAAGTTCGGCGAGTGGCAGACCAACCATCCACACGAAAGATTTCAAATAACTCATGCCGCAAACGTAGTTGGTCAAGCTTATCCCCTAGTGTTTACTCCGAACAACATCACATCGGGGTTTCCAAAACCAGGAATATGGCCATTCTCAAGATCAGCGTTCACTGACGCAGATTTCATCGCCGCTAAGGTCTCAGACAGACCAAACACCGCTGGAGAAGTCACTGATAGGGTAGAGTCTTGGAATACTTTGGAAGCAGTTGCTAACCCTGTACTGAATTCCTCGGCCTTTGAGCAACCACCAGGGCCCAAACATGATGTCAATCCAGAAGACATTTTTCCATTCCTAAAGGCTAAACCAAGAAAGCTTAATGTGAATAGGGCTCGAGTTGGCAAAACTAGAATTTTAACGGATACGCCAGAGAAAGAAGATCTGGAGAAAAGAGCACAAGCAAAGTCAGCAAAGAAGACTGGTAGGAAAAGAGTAAAACTGACAAAGAGCAAGGAGCAAGAGTTGTCAACGATAAGAGAACCTTCCTCCCCTTCGAAAATCTATTTCCATGACTCTTTAGATGCAAGCCTTCATGCAGGGTCAGACTGTGAAACTGAAACAGACCTGAAACTGAAAGTGAAGTTTCACTCATTCCAGAAGAGATCAAGGTTGACGAATTTGTGATAGTGAGGTTTCAGCCTAAGAAAGATTTTGTTCTTTATGCAGCAAAGATCTTGGAGACTGATGTTGTGAACAGGGAGTTTCAGGTTTCTGTTCTACGGAGAAAGAAAGACTTTGATCGATTTCACTTTTCCGATATTGAAGACAAGGCATCGGTGTCGTTTGAAGATGTCGTGAAGAAGCTGGAGGTGACTCGACACGGTGGAACTGCTCGGGTCCAAGCTACTTATGTTTCTGTAGGTCCTTGGTTGGATCATATCTGCTGAGTGATTTAAGTTTGATAACTATGAACCTTTTTTCTTTTCTATTTACTTTTGTATCCTATATCTGAAGAATACAGCATCTGAAAGCATGTCCGGTACTACCCCTACACTTGTGCGAAGCGGCTCCTATATAGGGGCAGTTTCGGACATTTTGTGAACCCAGGGAAAACGTCAACTACTTAGCAGCGCTTGCATATTGTCGCTTAAACTCTGTCCAGGCTCTGTCCAAGTGGCTAAGCTATGCTGGTGCCAAATACGAAGTTCCGATAGCGCGCACAACCCGGAACAGGTAATATTGATTAAATAGTGCACGGAGGTGCCCCAGTCTCCCCTATACTTACATCAACGACCATCACAACGAGTCAAAAACAGAAGTGAAGAACAAATAAAAATACCCGGTTAGAAGATAAGCGGCAGCAAGAATTAACACGAGTAAGAATAAAAGTTGAGAAAAAAGAAAGGTGTGGTTACAAGAAATGCGATATCGAGGAGAAGAACGAATTAAAAATGAAAGGGAAGAACAAAGAAATATGCGGTTAAAAGATATGTCATAGTGAGAACAAAGAAATATTCGCTTATAAGATACATGGTAGCGAGAATTGCAAGCGACAGTGAAAATCACAACGTGTCAAAAATGGAGGGCTCATCCATTTTCCCGAGGAAAGAGAAGCAAACAAATCTGATTCATTTGGAGGTTGCTACTCACAGTGACAATCAATATATACAAGCCTGTCGCGTGGTGAGTGCCGGCCTTGAAATCGGTTTACATGGTTTTTTCTCTTGAAACTAGCATATTGACATTTCTGGCCACAAAAACGATCTAAATAGGCCACAACTTTAAGGAAGAATTTGTATTTTTCTCAGGGTGGTTGTATCGAACCTATGGCGACGCTCTGACATCAAGAAGAGGCTCACATTGTCTGCGGTTAGAAGACAAGCGACAATTACAATCTATATATAAAAATCTGCCGCGTAGTTCTGGCCGGGCCTGACCCATGACATCAAGAAGAGGTTGACATTGTCTCCGATTAGAAGACAAGTGACAGTGAGAAATAATATTTGTAAGCCTGTCGCGTAGCCGTGCTGGAGCCCGGACTCGAAATCGGCTACATAGTTTGTTTCTTCTTTTTAAATGGCATATGGATATTTCTTGCCATAAATGATTTAAATAGGTCACAACGTCAAGGAAAAACTTGTATTTTTCCTAGGGTGATTATATACTCACAGTGACAATCAATATATACAAGCCTGCCGCGTGGTGAGTGCCGGCCTTGAAATCGGTTTACATAGTTTTTTTTTCTTGAAACTAGCATATTGGCATTTCTGGCTGCAAAAAATATAAATAGGTCACAACTTTATGGAAGAATTTGTATTTTTCCCAGAGTGGTTGTATCGAACCTATGGTGACGCTATGACATCAAGAAGATCCTCACGTTGTCTGTGGTTAGAAGACAAGCGACAATGACAATCAATATATAAAAGCCTGCCGCGTAATTCTGGCTGGGCTGAGACTCGAAATTGGCTACATAGTTTTTTTTTTCCTTTTTTAACTGGCATATTGACATTTTTTGCTACAAATGATTTAAATAGGTCACAACTTCAAGGAAAAATTGTATTCTTCCCAGGGTGATTGTATCGAACCATAGCACCGAGAAAAGGCTGCGGTTAGAAGACAAGGGACGATGAGAATTAATATATGGAAGCCTACCGCGTAGCCTTGTCGGTGTAGTTACGGTACTATATATATATATATATATATATATATATATATATATATATATATATATATATATATATATATATTTATATATATATTTATATATATATATATATATATATATATATATATATATATATATATATATATATATATATATATATATATATATATATATATATATATATATATATATATATATATATATACATATATATAGTACCGGGAACACGGCGGCTTCGCTGCCGGGCCCCGGCATTCGACAGGCTTCTATATATGTATTCTAATTGTCGCTGGCCTTCTAACCACAGACCATTTGACACAATTTGTTGTCTTTTCATATTGGGGTCTTTTTAAAGATATTTGATTATTAAAGCAATTCCGATTTCTAACAACGATATCTACTAAGCTTTAAACTTTTGGTTTTCTTTTTTAAGATTTTGAATTGTGGTAATTCCTTGTTAAAATATATACAAATAGTTTTGCAATTACCAGCCACCGGGCCCCGGCACGCGGCAGGCTTCTATATATTGACTTTTATTGTCGCTTGTCTTCTAACCGCAGACAATTTGCTGCCTTTTTATACTGAGTCTTTTCAAAGACGTTTGATTAGTAAAGCAAGTCCGATTTCTAATAACGATATCTACTAAGCTTCAAACTTTTGCTTTTATTTTTTAAGGTTTTTGAGTTGCTATAATCCATGTTAAAACATATACAAATATTTTTTTAACCAACAGTTTTTGCTCTTTACGCAATTTAATGTCTTTTCATACTCTGTCTTTTCAAAGACAGAGGTAATCAAACCACATGGCTGTTTCAGTTTCTTGGCTATATTTACCTCAGGGACAATAAATTGTGTAAAGTCTTTTCATACTGTAGTCTATTCAAAGATGTTTGGCTAGCCGAGTTTCTACCATGAAAAACTGCCTAAAATTTTGCTATTTATTTTTGCTCAGACCTCTGGGAGAGGGAGGCTTCAGCCCCAGAGCTTTTTTATACTTTTTATTTTAGATTTCTAAAAAAAATATTTATATTTTATTCTTCTTTTACAGATAACAAATTTATATGTACATCATGTTATTTATTTTTTCATTTTAGCTAAAAACAATCTTCCCTGCCCTCTCAACAGAGAAGCAAGTACTACTTTTCAGTGCAACAATGACAGACACATTAGAAAAAATGAGGACATTGGTTATGAAAGAGGTAAGGTCGTTGTATACGGGTGAATTTAACTGGTACTTTTTCTAGAGCTTCTTCAGGTAGGGAGCTAAATGCTTGTTCTTTTTAGAGGCTTTCTACTCATGGGTATAAACTTTTCAGAAAGTGAGTTGCTTTTTATTCGAAACTTGATTTTAAACATTCTTATAATAGGATAGTAGTTTATACCTTAGAAATGAAATTGTAAAGTAGTTTTGCCGATACAGGCACGTAAGGAGCGGGGAGCCGTTGGGCCTATGGTCCCTCTAAATCTTGAGATTTTTCCAATCTTTCCTTCAGTCTCCTTACAATTATAATTTGCCTATTTGTGTGGTATTATCGAAGTTGTCCTCCTATCACCAAATTATCGAATAGCCTGTTACTGCATAGCCTGTGTGAATTTAATATAATACAGATGTTAGAAGACGCAACCATAGCAGAGACAGGATCTTTTATCGTTGGCATGCATTGAAAATATTTTTTTTCAAAATTGTGATTAATGGGTCCAATTTTTGCCTATTTTGGCTATACAACTGCTCTGTTAAGAATATGGCAGTTTTTGACAGTCTCTATGTCTTCTCTAAGTTCTTGTTTTATAAATTGGGAAATACGAGTCAGAGGTCTTGTTTGGTAAAAAAACGAAGATGGCACGTGAAGGGTGGTGAAAGATGCCGTGTTCCAAGGGAGAAGGGGTTATTGCCATAATTCAGTTTCCTTTTTTGTATTTTTTCTATCGAGATAGCATGTCTTTGCAAGGGTCTTTTGGTACGGCCTAAATAGGGGTCCCCACAACTGCAAGGAATTTCATATAAATCTAGATCAGCTGCGTACGCAGGAATTTGTTTCGGGGGGGGGGGGGCAAAGCCTTCAAATCTCTTATTCTGTGAGGAGTATCTGACAATTAAGGGAAAATAAAAAAATCGTGAGATTTCGGGGGGGGGGGGTACTAACTGAAAAAATTTAATTTTTTTTCCTTTCATAACTTTAATAAATCAAATAATATTAACATTTTGATTACTAAATATCAGTATATGTATTACAATGCACATTCATTTTTATTTTTTTCAGTAAAGTGCAAATTATGTTCTGGCCTTGGGATGGCATAGGAGTTGTAAGTTTGACTCGGTTATTTATTGTAATTTCTGTTCTTTTTGGGTTTCATTTACTTATCGATGCTGATTTGTGGTAGTTTCACGCTTGGTAGATTATTTGATTTAATTTTTGCTTATTTTTGGTTTAATGGGGTTCTTTACTTTTCTTTGAAAAACTTATTTTTTGGAAAAAGTTTTTTCTTAAAATTAATTTCTGTTCGTTTTATATTTAAATAGTCTTTTCAGGGAAAAAGAAAATAATACTTTAAATCTTTTTTTTTTGTTTTTTAATAATTTATAGTTTGGCCTACTATTTGTATGCTGGAGAAAAAATTTCAGCAATTTTTAACAACATACACCCTTTTAAAAATCTGGACACAAATAGTAGTGTTTAATTTAGTTTCATACCTCCTCTAGTTGACCTGAAATAGAAATCTTGATACCATTCGCAAAAAAAATCTGTTTACTTTCTTTGATAGCTTGGATACACTTACGCTATTTTGATTTGGTTAAATTTTAAGAGCAGAAGTAGTCCCGAAAGTTTGAACATAATACCCTCAGTCGTTCTTGGGATACTGCTGAGATGCCTTATTGGGAATTAGCATTAACACAGTGCATTTTGATTTAATCTTGAGGAAATATTTAGTTGTTAATCATAATAGGCAAATGGGAGGGTGGGCGTGGGAGAAGGACTAGTTTCGCTCCAATCACTTTTGAATATTATCCCTGTTTTTTCCCTAGTTATTTTAATTGGAGTCAGCCCTTTTCGAAGTTCCTAATAGATGTCTTTCGGTACGAAGTGCCCTGTTCTAAACAAAAAAAAAGAAGAAAAAAAAATAATAATACATTGTTCCCACATCAATTTTTACTATAAAAAGGTCAAGTCTTCCAATAGCTTTCGACTATTAAAAAGGGCACTATGCCTTTCAATTTCCAATCGAATGAGCCCTTTTTTGAGTTTCTACGACAACCCTTTTTATACACACCTCATATGGCCGAAGGGCATAAATTACAACCCTTGCCCTGCGGGCTGTGAGGGGGTTGTCATCCTCAAAGACCTAATTTCCAGAACTGAACTACGTTAAACAACATGACTATCTCAAAATTTTGATTGGATGTGTTCGGGGAAATGGTGGGCGTGAGAGGGGCGTTAGTTGCTCTCCAATCACTTTCAAATAATAAAAAAGGCCCTTTTAATTTCTAATCGAAAAGCCCTTTTAATTTCCAATCGAATGAGCCCTTTTGAAGTATCTACAACAATGCTTTCAATAAAAACCTTATATAACCCTTAGGGCATAACTTACAACCCTATTCCTGAGGCATGGGGGGGGGGGTTATCATCCTCAAAGACTTAGTATCCATAAATTTCAAAGACGTTGAAGGAAATTGCTATCTCAAAACTGTGGTTGAATGTACTTGGGGAAATGGTGGGCGTGAGAGGAGGGTTAGTTGCCCTCTAATCACTTATGACTAGTAAAAAGGGCACTAGCCCTTTCAATTTCCAATCGAATGATTCCTTTTTGAATTTTCTACGACAACACTTTCTATAAAAACCTTATATGCCCCCAGGGCATAACTTACAGCCCTTGCCCTGAGGGCTGTGAGGGGATTTTCATCCTCAAAGACATAATTTCTGGACCTTTCAACAACGTTGAACGAAATTGCTATCTCAAAATTTTGATTGGATGTGTTTGGGGAAATGGTGGGTGTTACTTGCCATCCAATCACTTTTAACTATTAAAAAGGGCACACGCCCTTCTAATTTCCAATCGAGTGAGCCATTTTTTAAGTTTCTATAACATCACTATCTATAAAAACCTTATTTACCCCCAGGGAATAACTTGCAACCCTTGCCCCGAGGGTTCTGAGGGGGGTTATCATCCTCAAAGACCTAATTTCAAAATTTTTTTAATACGTTGAACAAAATGTCTATCTCAAAATTTTGATTGGATGTGTTTGGATAAATGGTGGGCGTGGAAGGGGTGTTAGTTGCCTTCCAATCGCTTTTGACTATTAAAAAGGGCACTAGACCTCTTTGTCTCCAACCGAAGAAGGCCTATTTGAAGTTTCTACGAAAACGCTTTCTATAAAAAACCTTATATACCCCCAGTGCATAACTTACAACCCTTGCCCTGAGGGTTGTAGGGGGAGGGGTGTCATCCTCAAAGACCTAATTTCCAAAACTTTCAACTAGGTTGAAAGAAATGGCTATCTCAAAATTTAGATTGGATGTGTTTGGGGAAAAGGTGGGCGTGAGAGGGGGATTAGTTGCCCTTCAATCATTTTCGACTATTAAAAAGAGCCCTTTGTATTTCCAATCGAACGAGCCTTTTTTGAAGTTACTACGACAACGCTTTCTATAAAAACCTTATATGCCCCCAGGGCATAACTTACAATCCTTGTCCTGAAGGCTGTGAGGGAGTGTCCTCCTCAAAAACATTATTTCTATGTGAAAATCAACTACGCTGAACAAAATGGCTATCTCAAAATTTTGATTTGATGTGTTTGGGGAAATGGTGGGTGTGGAAGTGGTCTTAGCTGCCTTCCAATCTTTTTTGACTATTAAAAATGGCACAAACCGCTCCATTTCCAATCGAATGTGCCCTTTTCGTAGTTTCTACGACAACTCCTTCGATACGAAGTGCCCTGGTCTTTTTAGCTGAATAATATAAATATCTGCCGAATTTTAATAGTAGGATGAAAATAGAAAGAAATACATTTGTTTTCGTAATGCAAAAAACATTTGCTTTAATGAGGCAAATCCTTAAATGATTATCCAGTATGAAGAAAAATCAGCCAAAATCAATAGAGTGTAATATACACAGAATAACCTGATGCAGGCCATGTTATGATTAGCAAGTGGAAATATTGAAAAGAAAAAAGAAGCAAATAATAACCCACCAATATAATTTACCTTCCATATATTTCAAAACTCACGACAAATTTAAAAAAAGTTTGCACACAAAATAATTTTTATGTAGTATTTACCAATAATTTTAAAATCATGAAATTCCTAAACTCTGGCAAAGCTATGTTGGTAGAACCCATCAAAATTTAGAAAAACGCCTACAACAGCACAAAGACGACATAATTAAGGCTTTAAATTCTAACAGTACAAATGTTTCTTTTGACTCTGCTTTAAGCAGTCATATCTTTGATAATCCAAGACATATAATGCTTTTTGAAGAAACTTCCCTTATTAGCAATGATTTGGGCATAAAACAAGTTGTTCGAGAGGCAATTGAAATTGGAATCAAAATGAATAATAATGCTTCTTTAAATAGGAATTTGGGGGAATATTTGCTTAATGACTTATATACAAATTTAGTTAGAAATGATTTAACTAATTATATTAAAAACCAGTAAACAATTCCACTTAACCTGTTTCGGATAGACCATCTAGGCTTGCTGCCAAAAAGGCAAGATTAGCTTTAAGAGCTTGTCTGTAAATGTTTCTTATTCCATTTGAATGAACTGTCTTTTTTCACTTCGCTTGATGTACCAGTCGTGTTTGAACTTCCTTGAAGTAATGATGCTAGGGCTGTTTTGAAAATATTTTAGTTTCAACGATTGAATTTTAGTGTGAGTTGTTTTATATTTGTTTTTTCTTCATTTGTTTTTGCTAAGGACGGCTCTTGGATGTAGGGTCGAAATATTCATTTAAAGTTGCGTTCCACTGTCTTATATAGAAAAAATTCCCTATTATTCTACTTATTGTTTAAAAAAAAAGAAATTACAGGCTAGCAAAATAGGACTCGTCAGAAATACCCGACTAGCTTAGTTGGAAAGGTTTTGTTCTAACTGTGTAACAGTAAATTTTTTTCAAAAATTATATACAGCTGTTTGTTTTGATATGCTTTTTACTTCTTACTTTAAGGTTTGTCAACAAGGTAAATTCAATCAGCCATAGTAAATAGAACATGAGTGATATAATTTCTTCTTCCATAAATATATTTAAAAGGAGTTAATTCTAATGAAGTCCTATCCATATTTTCGTAAGAAGCAAATGTTGACTCTGCTAATGAAATACTCCTACCCCAACTGCGTCTGATCATAATGTCGGGTATTTTTAGTCTTTTCCCTTTGAATTTGTTGGTTCATTTTGTCACGTGAGTGTAATTTGTGATTTGTTTCGTTGCATGAATTTGATTTAGAATGCTCTAGCATTGCAGTATGTCCACTTTAGAACTAAAACTATCATTAGGAAAATGATCTTGTTACAGGATTTTAAAGAGTTCCTCTTTTAGCCCTTTTTCTATGAGGCACCGGCTGAAGTGGCGACTGCTGATAGATTAGAAGAGAAATGTATTTTGATACCGGCATACGTCAAAGATGGATATTTAACACATCTTGTCTTGAAATTTAGGAAGGAGAATCCTAAAGGATCGTGCATTGTGTTCACTGATACATGCAAGTAAGCTAGTCCGTATTCTATCACAAAGTACAGGACTAATGAAAAAAGGGTGTGACTCATGGCGTCAGATTCTACGAATGAGCTCATGTTCCACTAATCGTTTTGCCTAATTCTAAGCGGTTTTTTTTTGTAATGGTGCTGTGCAAATTATTAAAAAAAAAAAAATTCCAAAAAATAAGTTTTTCAAAGAAATTATTGGTTTTATTACTCGTGTTTTATTAGATCTCGTGTTCCACTAATCGTGTTGCCCTAATTCTGAGTTTTTTTTTTTTTTTTTTTTTTTTTTTTTTTTTTTTTTTTTTTTTTTTATGAAGCGAAAAACCGAGCTATTTGAAAATCGACCGAAAGTCCCTTTTTTATATCGAAATTTATATTCAGAGGATGGCCTCTGGTCATTCTTTATTACTTTTTCTAAATTTTTTTTGTGATTGCAGATCACTTTCGTGCATCAGTAGCATTGACATCTCTTTTTTTATTTTCATTAGGGTCAGCAGACTATCGCAAGATTGTAGAGAGATGTCTAATGACTCAATTAAAAGCTCTTGATCATATCTACATTTTCTTTTTTTTATAAATTTGTCTTGATAAGGCCATCGTAAATTACCGTACGGTATCAAAAGTGGCACTTTCTAATCCCATTTTTCAATTTGAAAGGCTGGGAAGCATAACAAGGATACTATTACATGCCGAATATTATTTAGATAAGTAATTATGCAATAATTTAAGCAAAAAGTAATAATAATAAAAAATTACTTAAAATAGAAAAACATTTTCAAAAGATATGCAGACCCAAAATTTTGTGAAAGTGATACCCTTAAATTACCAATATGAGTTTGAACTGACCAAGCAAATCTCTAAAAACTCCTGGGTAGTGACTTAATTAGAATGTACGCTTTTTATCATACCGAATCGAAGAAACAACTTTTTATCTCTTCTAATTTTACACTTAATTAAACTCCTTTAAAAAAACTTTAATCAACACTTGTTCTAATTTAATAAAGTTTTTCTATAGAATTCATATTTCCAAAAATGTTTCCCAGAACTCTTACCGGCCAAATAACAAAATAAAAAAAACACTATGTTTATATCTTTTATATACTTTATTCTAGTTCTATATAATTGATTTTTCTTATTGATCTCAAAAGTTTTGCATTTATCTGTTGTTGTTTTTTTCATGCCAGGGGAGGGCAAACTACATGAAGCTTCTTATTCTTGATGTAATAATACTTGTTGGATGATCGGCTTTGGATCCCTGTCATCATGTATGACTCCAATCACTATCACCCAGTCCTTCTTTTGATTTTGACAATATTTTTGTGAAAATAACGCTTTCTAAAAATCTGCGCTCTTTTTTTTTGTGAAAATCTATGATTCGTTTCATTTTGATCATTATGCGGGAAATATGTCACAAAATCAGATACGATTATCCAATGTTCGGAACCATAAACATCATCAGGAATATCAAATGTAATGAATGCGCTGTATGGTGAAATTATTATATATGAGTGACTGACGTATCTACCTTAAATTACCTTACCTTAAATCGCACTAGCCAGCGATAAGGACGAATCCTGTAGACGCCGGTCAATGATGATGGTGGCTCAGCTCATCGGGCGCATCCCAAACTGTGCGCCATGGCTTGCTGCACCAATCTCTGTCAACAGCTGACTTGAAGGCTTCAGTATTAGGGGACATGACTGCATTCTGGCTAAGGGAATTCCATAAGCCAACCACACGGTTGGAGAAAAATTTATTTCGCAGCCTGGTATTAGCGCGTTTCCGGTAGAGCTTTAGGGGGTGCCCTCTTGTTCTTCACGAACTATCTAACTGGAATAAGTCAGGGATGATATCGTGGTTGCAGATCAATTTGAATGTCATCAATACATATCCTTGCTTACGTCGGTATGTGAGAGATGGTATTTTGAGCCTCTGGAGTCTGGTAGAATATGGCAAATTTTGAAAACCACTTATACATGTCGTTGCTCGCTGCTGCACCAATTCCAGAATCAATTGGTCAAGCTTGTTAACTGGCGTGGCAATGGACATCCCAAAATCTAATTTTGGTCAGATCAGGCCCATTAGGAGCTTAGTAATCACTGCTGGAGATCTACTGCAGAACGTTCTCTTTATTATACCGAGAGTTTGGTTGGCTTTGGCTACTGCAGACTGCGTGTGTAAGTTGAATTTGAGCTTGTTATCAACCAAGACTCCCAGATCTTTTTCGCAGTGACTGGTTGTAAGTGGCTGTTTAGAACCACAATTGGATTCCATAAAATACTGGCTGAGAGGGTTGTTTGCTCCAAAGTGTATGACCTTGCATTTCTGGATATTAAATTCTAGTCGCCAGGTTTTTGCCCACGTTGAGAGTGCGTCGAGATCTGCTTGGGGTACTTTGGGGGTCATAAATCGGACCGACTATTTTGGAATCATCAGCATATAAGCAAATCTTATTCTTTATGATTGAAGATGCATCATTAATATAGATCTTGAATAGAGTTGGGCCCAAAACCGTGCCTTGGGGTACTCCGCTTTCTACATCTGCTGATTCTGAGAAGAAAATTGATCCACCATCCCCAAATACTCTTACCACCTGCTTCCTGTTGGTAAGAAATTGCATCGTCCAATTTATGACTTCATCGGGGAGGCCTATTGCGTGGAGTTTAGAATTTAGCCTCCTATGACATACTTTATCAAACGCTTTCGCTAAGTCTAATAATATCATATCAACTGGGGATCCCGTGTCCATAAGTTCTGTGACATGCTCGTAAGCATCAATGAGGTTAGTATCAACAGATCGACTGGGGCGGAAGCCATGCTGGCTAGGAGATAGTAGCTTGTTCGCATTTAGGTGTTCAATAATGGCTGAATTAACTATGCCTTCAAGAAGTTTTCCCACTCCCGAGGTGAGACTAATTGGTCGATAGTTGCTGGCTTCATCTCTGCTGCTTCCCTTATGAACAGGTGTAATGTAAGCTTCCTTCCAGTCTTGTGGAATAGATTTAGTATTTAGGGACTTTTGGAATAGTAGGGTGAGAGGATGTGATAGTACTGCATACGTCTCCTTTAAGAGCCAAGGGGGCACTCTGTCAGGTCCTGTTGATTTATTTGGGTTAATCTTCTTTAGTCGAGTCTCTACATCTACTTTAGTAATATTAATGGGTGGCATACTTTTTTGAATATCGTACTGTGGGGGGTCTGGAAATGGGGTATTATCTGCAACTGTGAATACTGAAATAAACTGCTTATTTAGTGCATTAGCCATCTACCTTGGGTCACAGATTTTAGATCCATCTTGTACAAGTTGAGCGACAGAATGCCTTCCAGGCTTACCCGATGACACATACCTCCAAAATTTCTTAGGGTTAGTTTTTGTTGCAGCTGCCACTGATTCCTCATACTTCTCGGTGATATTTCTGGAGAGACTTCTAAGCTTGTTACGCGCCTGCTTATATTTTGTGTAATAGTCAGCCTGGTTTTCATTCTTTGTGTACAGCTTCCAGTATTTCTTTTTTCTGTTCCTAGCCATTTTTATTTCTTTTGTAATATACGGGAGGGTTATTGGTTTCCTTTTCCATTTTGTAGAAGAGTGATTTTCAATAGCCTTCAGTAATATTCTTTTCGTAGTTGTCCATGACTCTTCCACATCTGTATTCTCAATGAAAGACCAATCACATTGAGTCAGTTCCTGATAAATTAGACTGTAATCCGTGTCCACATGTTTTGTAAATTCTAGTCTTTGGGGATACAGTCTAAAACTGCAACTTATGACAATGTGGTCACTAGCTCCAAATGGTGGTAGGGGCTCGATGCTTATTATACTCTTGGTCTTTTGCTAGGAGTAGATCAAGTAGCGAAGGGTTCTGGCTATTTCTATATCTTGTCGGGAAGTTAACTGCCTGGTACAAAGAATGATTAAATAGGCACTCCAGGAATGGTCTTATTAAACTATTTTCAGAAAAACTGAATCCGTTGACCCATTGAATATTTGGGAGATTGAAATCACCAACAATAATTATGTTTCCTCATAGCTTCATTTTAATATCAATTGAAGTACTCATAGCAAGTAAAGAGGATTCAAGGCTAGCGGAACTGGGGCTTCTATACATGCAACCAATGTAAAATGGCCCACAAGGCAGGAGGACAGATATCCACACTTGTTCAATATATGGTTCATAATCTGAATTAATATCTATGCTTCCTACCTTCAGAGAGCTTCGGATGTACACGGCTATTCCTCTTCCTCCTTCTCTAGATAAGTTGGTGACCAGGGTATAATCGGGTATCTGGATCTGGGTATCTCCAAGAGGAGTATTGGTCCATTTAGGTTTAATCTCGCAGAAAGCATAAACGTCTGCTTTTTCCATCGTAACGGCATATTTTATCTCATGGAGCTTTGACGTTAAACAATCTACGTTACTGAAGACAACTTTCAGACAATTGTTCATCCAATGCGTGCAACTTTTATTCGGGCTATTATCCAGATCAGTACATTCCCCTGACTCTATGCTGCTGTGGTTTGAAACGTTACTCATGAAAACAGTCTGCTCGGAAAGAATACAGCTTACTGATCTCGCACTGTAAAAAGATTCACTTGATTCATCAATAGTACTTATTTCAACATTAGAAGACACAGGGCTATTTACACTACTATATATATTTCTTTGAGAATCTTCTAGTTCATGTCTATTGCAGCTGGTGCTGCAAAGTTGGGCATGTTTTTTGGAACAATTCTGTTGCCTTGAATGACTAGGTTTTCTTCCTCATTAGCTTGTCGTACATGAAGTACTTCATACAGCTTTGTCCTCTTTATACGGTCGGCTTTTGAAACATCATTTCTAAACTGAATTTGGCCTGTTCCTACTATCCTAGAGGGTGCAAGACACGCCTGGTCTAGTCCGTAAGATAGTGGGCTCTCTAAAAAAAAAAAATATGGAACCTTTCTATCCATTCGAATGGGATTTTCAGATAGGACTTTGATTATAATGTTCCGATCACCCATCATTAAGTAAAGAGTATTAAGACCAGTTTGTTTATCCAACAGACTTTTAAACTTACTCTTGCATTCTGTCTGGCTAGATGACTGAATACGGTAAATAATAGCAATTAAGAACTTTTTTTTATATTGAGAAGATCATTCAACTGCACAAGATTCAAATGTCATTGAAGTATCCAAACTAAAAAGAAAAAACCTTAAACAGTATTGAAGGCATGTTTAATGGTTTACTCCTCCCTTCTGTCAAAGTCAGTATACTATACAGATAACTGTAGCCATCAATATACTAGCCTGGTTGTTGTGTGAATATCTTAACAAGCTTTATTTCTTAAGAAGCCGTCAGGTCAGTTGTTGCATTTTTAAGAAGGTCTGAAGATATGTACATGCCTAGTTTTTTTTCCGGAGGGGTCTATAATTTTGGGGATGGAGCCCTGGCTCCTCATATCCCTCTAAAACAGCTAATTATGCCTCTAATATGGTGGACATCACAGACGTTCGAAGGGAATCGGGGATGAAAGACTGAACACTTTCATTTAAAGTTTCGCAAGAGTTTGGCGAACAATCTGAAACACTTTGATTTTTATTTTATTTTCTTGTGGCAATCTTGCTGATGACTATTGTTTCTTTGTTAGAACTTTGAAGAAGCGGAACTTAGATTATGTCTTTGACGGTTAAATTCGTATTTGAATAAAAGCATAGAAGTTGGGACGGTGATTTTAGTGCTTTAGCGCTCTTGTAAATAGCTTGTGACGTATTGCAAGACAAAACAAAATAAGTCTTGGAATACATGGGATGTACCACACCTGCACAAAGGGGGAGGCGGAGTTGGTGATAAGAAGAGAAGCTTCTCTTCCTTCCAAAATCAATCCAAAAGACTCCCCCCGCCCTATAAAAAAATAAGAATTGTGGCTTAAGAAGGAATTTGTTCTTTTTTTGACGCACCCCAAAAATATCTTTTGACCCCCTCTCTCCCCATGAGCTGAACCTGCGTGCGCCCACTATAAGTACCAGTGTAGCTTTCTCTAAAATAGGATCAATCCAAGATCCAATTGGTTTAGGTTTCGTTATTCACGAACAAGAAACAATTTTCACTATTTACAAACGCTGCACTTATCAAAAATGATGTCTTTTATACGTAAGTTATACAAACCTGAATTAGCGGTTGGTTTCAGAGTCAACCATTTCCTGAAAAACTAACTTTTAAGATAGAGGGTTCGAAATTTAAGTGGGAAAACTCGATCGTTTATTACTTTATAAAACAACTAAAATATTGTAAGAGCAATTCACTAATAGAAATTTAATATATTTGAGACAAAAGCTGAGAATAAGATACTAAGCTATAGGGGAAAGGCCAAGAAAGCGATAATATCTTGTCTAACGATATAAAAAGTGCACCAATGTTCTGCTCATATGCTATGTAATAAGTAGACGTTTGAAATGTCCTCCTCTAGGGAAAATCAGTGACACGTTAGTTGCTATTAGCTGGCTAGCTTGAAAAAAGCTAAGTTTGTTTTGGAAATATTGAAAATCTATTCCTCAATTGATTTCTGTAAAATTTTTATCAATTTCTCTGGGAATCCATATGCTTAGCACTATTTTGACTGTATTAGTTTTTTTATTTTGAAATATTGTTTACTGTATGTCTGAAATAGTGTGTTGACGTTGATTGCCTAAAAAATGGGTTTTTAATGCTTAAAAATTTAATCACAGAAGCTGTCAAATATTATGTATGATGCTGAAAGAGCTTGGTTTCGAAAGCGTTTCGCTTCATTCCATGATGCCCCAAAGAGAGCGAGTTTCGGCTTTGGCAAAATTTCGGTCAAATAATGTTAGAATCCTTGTGGCAACTGATGTAGCTAGTAGAGGTAAGTAACTTTGTCAGAAAAGTAAAAGATACTTCTTTTTGGAGTTCGAGAGTGTACGTTCTTTAATTGAAATTAATTTAAGGCACGTTTTCAAAAAGAATAATCTTTTTGAAGACAAGTAAAAAACGATACTAAAACCTAAAATAATACAAAATAAAGTCACGTAATGAGTCGAACGTAAAATGAACAGAAATTACAATGAATATTCAGATGATTCGTCAAACGAACCTACATTACCACAAACAAGAGTTGGGCTGCCGTTCTCTTCTAACCTCTAAAGGCACGAATATCATTTATGTGCTACTGAAAACAATATACGCTCATTTTTGTTTATACTGACTAGTACAAGCTTATTTTTCTGTCGAGTAAGGACGTAGCTCGTGTTTACTGATTCGTTCTGCAAATTGGACGTAGCTCAATCTCGCACTGAGTTTGGAATGAGGCTCGTTTTTAAAGATTATTTTTAGCACTTAGTTAAGATGTAACTCAGTTTTGCTTGGAAAGTCAAGATTTAGCTTGTCTTTGCATAGTCATTCCTCTTACTTGGAATTAGCATGGACCTATCTCGACTTTGCATCAAGTGGTTAGGTCTACACACTTGGTGTGAAATTCTTTACTTTTTATTTAGCTCGTCTGGCATCAAACGTGTCTGCAGTTAAAGGCCACAGGGCCCGTTGGGATAGAATAAAAGTACCTTAGAACTTTCATTTTGATGAGGCTTTTCCTAATTTTTTGTGTCCATCCATTCTATACGAAATGGCCGGGAGGGTGGGGAATAAATAGAATAATAAATGAGGGACACGTCGCTCTTTACTAAGCCATTGCTAGTTTTTTGTTTCTGAAGATTTCCCCGTTTAAAAAAAAGCTTCTATTTGCATAATGTAAAGCCCTCGCCAATAACACTGCACGAGTCTTGTCCCCCCTTAGAGGATCAATTTATGGATCTTTTGACTATTCTAGTAGAAATGGCTATTTCAACCCGATGCCATCAAGCGCTGCATGGGGGGTAAAAGAGTGTGTGGGAGTTGGTTGTGTTGCCCTCCGACTGGTTTTGGCCTCAAAATGGGCACAAGGCCTCAGAATTTAAGATTAGTTGAGCCCTTCCCCAACTTTTTGCGATTCCGTTCTTATGACGAGCCCTGGTTGTCGCTCTTTACTGAGCCAGCAATATCGCATTGACTATGATTAAGGAAGGAAATGAGACAATTAAAGAAATCAAGAAGCCTTTAATCACCGTGCAAAAAGGTGGGTAGAATAGCAGCAATGCTACTTAGCAGTTTTCAAATTTGCTGATAGATTTTGTCTGAAAATAGCATTTTTACATATAAAATACCTTTTTCCTCAAAGAAAAGCTGTCAAAATACAAGTTTTGCTGCTAAAGTGTCAGCAGCTTTTGGAATTCTGTTGAATTCTGCTACTTGCAGCTTTGGAACTTTTTCCATAGCTGCCTTTTACTCTTGGAATAGTTACTAGCCCCAGAAAATTAATCCTCCCGAAATCCCCCCCTCCTATCCCCGAAATTGAGGTTTTTATGTGTTGGTAGATCTATTTTTGCCACAATAGTATGTTGCCAAACTCACTTTTGACAGCAAAATTTTATGTTCGATTTTTGGTTTTGACAAGTCTGCTTTTATTATTTTTAATGAAATTGTCATGTTTTATCTGGACTAGCCATATCTTGGAGAGGAGATGTACATATGGTGCACAGGGATTTGTGTATTGAACGTGTATAAGTGTATATTGATAATTTTTTAAAGAACTTGAAGACTTGGGCAGACAAATTACAATTTTGACTGGTTTTTACTCAGTTTTTGTACGATCTTCATTCACCCCTTGCCGAGATATGGAATAAGAAAGGGAAAAAAAAGGTCACTAGTGTTTCCCGACAGTTCTTTTTATTTGTTGTGGTTTTTAGGGGAAAGACCGTTCAGTGAAATGGGCCACATTTCTTTTCAACCCGTTTCCCTTTTTGAAGGGTTATCAAAATCAGAATAGGATCTCTAATTTCGCAAGGATCACGTGGAGTTGTTTTTGTGTCTCTATTTTCTCCCTAAGTCTTTTTGTGTCACTGGATGGACAGGACAGAGTCACTCTTGTGACTTTTCTGAAGACCTTGAAACAAGAACTGGTTAGAGCGTTGCTACTGCATGTGGATTAATTACAGGTAAACGTGGAATTTCAAATAGAGAGAAGCGAAAGAGATTGACGCCCCTCGCCTCTGGAGTCCTTTTTTTGTGTTTTCTGTTTCATTTATGAAATTATGAGTCAATACTGACTAGCCAAATAATTTAGAACCAATTGTGGTTAGATGTCAGTCAAACTACAGATGAAGACTTTGGAAAATCAGTAGCTGAATTTATTTGGGCACTAAAAAGTGCAGATTCAACTATTCTTGCACGTTTTATCTCAGATCATTGATAATGATTTTCGGTGTAAGGTTTCTGCTAGTTGAACTCGATGAATCTTATTCTGTTATTATTCATGACGAGGCGACAAACACAAAGAGTCTGAAAGAACCGCAGATACTAGTCTGTTTTTTCGTCTGAGGCAGGGGGAAAGTTGTTGACAGACATTTGAAGTCTGTTTTGATTGGCGTTCCTGCAGCTGATGTTCGTGTAGATGAGCTGTTGAAATGAAGTGTATATACTAATTCTTAATTCTGAAGGGCCTAAAGTAATTAAAAAATATTTAAAATTGTCGATGAAAAGAAAAGCATCATTTGTGGTGGAAAGGGTTTAGTGAACATAAGGACTTGTAGAATCCATTACGCATACAATGACTTCTAGAAGGCTATGAAAGAGCTAGGGAACAAATTTTTTAGCTTGTTCTTTCGATGTAATGCTTCTTCCGCGGATGGCCTAGCAGATTAGAAGAAATTCAGGAAGAAAAGAAGTCACCAAGACATTTACTGCTAAAGGACATTTCACACACTGGCTTTTATTTGGCCATGCACCTTATCGACTACTAAAGTAGGGGTAAACTATTAGGAATTACTTCCCCAAGTCCGTTCCCAACAAGAATGCTGCTCTTATAAAGTCATCCGTGTACTCAGAGATTCCAAAACTTTTAAAACGAGGGACTATGAAGGCAGAACTCTTGTTCATTTTAGGCGGCATTGCTTCCGTTTTGATTGCTGCCTTTCAATGGGCTCTTCTGTCTAGTTGTGTGTTATTGTGGATTGGTTTTCTCTAGGCAGTCACATTTGGGATGAACTGCTTTAGTAGAACTAGGAACGTGGCTGAATTCAAAGCCACTTATAACTGATTTTTTTACTTTTTTTTCCGCTGTAGTAGAGTCGTATCGTTCAACTGGATATGTTAGGGATTAAAAAAAAAAAAAAAAAAAAAAATTTTAACTGAAAGTAAGGAGCGACATTAAAATTTAAAACGAACAGAAATTGTTCCTTAGATGAAAGGGGATGTCCCCTCCTCAACGCCTCGCTCTTTACGCTAAAGTTTTTTATTGTTTTAAAAGAATAAAGTTGTGTGACAGAGTCAAACTTTAGAGTAAAGAGTGAGGCGTTGAGGAGGGGACAGCCCCTTTCATATACGGAATAATTTCCGTTCGTTTTAAGCTTTAATGTCACTCCTTACTTTCAGTTAAAAAAAACTTGTTTTTTTATTTAATTTCTGAACGTTTTTGAATTAATGCAGCTTTGATTTTGGCTCACCGTACATGAATGAGTACAATCAAATTAGCTTATTAGTCTGATTGCTTTGTCTTATCGATCTTCTTGAAATTTTATCGTGGCTTTACTTGTGGGTGAACTTACGCGACGCACTTAAATATTTTAATATTTTCAATGCGTACCTTACGGAGTTCACTCCTATTTAATACCTCGCTTTTTACGCTGAAGTTCGAATTTTGTTCGAATCACAAATCCCTGATTCACAAAGGCCGGTTAATTAGAATAGATAGCTCTTTTGAAAGTACTAAAGAAACTTTAGCGTAAAGGGCGACCCCTTCATATACGTAATAATTTCTGTTTTTTTTTAAGTTTAAATATTGCTCCTTACTTTCAGTTGAAAAAACTTTTTTTTTATTATTTATGATCGTTCTTTAAATAATGCTGCGAAACCTTGCGCCCTTTTCATAAAAATTTCCCTTCCGCCACGGTCACATCCTCCGTGAAAATATCCTCCCCTGACCCCCCTCCCCTCCACCAGAAAAAAATACCTCCTGAAACGTCTGTATACTTCCCATTTACCAATACTATATGTAAACAATGGGCAAAGTTCATAACTTGCAGCCCTTCCGCCGGGAATTGCCTGGTTCCTGGGGGAATTCAAAACCTGGTATGCATTCGAAAGGTTAAGGAAGATGTTCATGGTTTCCAGAGGAATTGTCTAATGATAGTTTTTAGGTGTCCATTTGTTCTACCCGTAATCAAACAAAAGATGTAAGAAAAATGTGGTTCCATCCCACTTTCTAGTGCTATAATTAAAGAAAAGCTAGGATAGCTAGAACAGATGACATATCGCCAGATTGCCAAATGGTTTGGCAAATGGCCAGATTACCAAAAATGATGATTTTGGCTATATATCAGGGGCCAAACGAAAACCATATTGTCTCCGAATAGGACGAGAAGCCGTCATGAGAAAGGGTTTCAGGGAGATTGAAACTTCCTGAGACGGAGTTAATAATGAAGCTTTGAACAAGTTGGTGTGGAGAATGGGTTTGCGTAGCTATGTTGGCCTCAAGCGGATTTGTGCTGCAATAATTTGTTAGTAGCAAAAGTTGTAGTTTCCATATAGTCTTACAACTTAAAAGTCGTCCAAAAACGGTTTTTGATTGTTGGCAGCCAGCATCTTTTTGTGGGAAGTAATAATATTAAGACCTATAGTAAAAATTTTATATCGTGATTGATGAAAAGGTAAACGATTTATTTTGCTCTCTGCAAGAATAAATAGCATGACAAAAAAAAATCTTAAATCTTAATAAGATACAGAGTAAGTGTTGTATGTCTTAGTGTGTGGACCATGTCTGTCATATTTGTCAATCCTGTAGTTCACTCCATAAGGATTTGCATCGTATGAGCTATAGCCCAGATTGAAGTCATAATCTGCATAGTCTCGTTTGTAATCGTGTCCGTATTTGTCCCCATATACCGGGCTTGAATATTTCAAATCATTTCTATAGCTGTCATAGACAACTGCCGGAGCGACATACTTCAAATCATTTCTGTATCTATCCCCATTTACTTTAGCGGCATACTTTAAGTCGTTTCTGTAGTTATTCCCATATGCTGGAGTGGCATACTTCAAGTTATCTCTGTAGCTATCTTCATATACCAGGGCGGGGTACTTTAAATTATTTCTATAGCTGTCGTAAGCTGCATAAACAGGTCTGGGAGTTGCATACTTCATATATTTCCTGTACGCATCCCCATACGTCGGAGTTGCGTATACGTAGTCGGAGTTCAAACTGAAACAATAGAAGTATGTTAAACCCTTGCAAATTTCCATATCAAAGGTGATGTAAAAAGGGATTGGTTTTACAGTTTATTAATTCCTTTTCTTCCTTAAAATCTATATAAAGAGATGTCTGTTGAAAAATAAATTGGATGGAATAAGGTTTCGATTACAGAATATTAAAGGAAAATGTATTTATAAAAGCATGAAATTTTGCAAAAATAATAGAATTGTTAGTACTTTTGTTGAAGTTCCTAAAACTCCCTTCTAGGGAGTGGCTAAACCTTCTATGCTTTTCTACTGGGATAAACCTTTTTAATAAGAAGAGGAAAAATGTTAGAAATGGTTTCAGACAGTAACATTTATACTTTCAAATCGGATAGTCTTCTCTGTCATATTTTGGACAATTTATGATGACCCAAATTCCCTCTTAGATGAATTCAAATCCCTCCAAAATCTCATTCTGTCTTTCGTCTATGGTTCTTGTATACTCTCATGAGCACAGTGACTAGCTGTAATTTTGAAATTTTGTATTATTTTTATGATTATTATTTATTCGATAAGTTCTCACAAGCTAATATTTCATTTTGATTGCGAATAAAAATTCCTTTCACTATGTTCGATTAATCTCTGTCAACATACTGTTGATATCTATACTATTGACAGAAATATTGTCTCTGTTGTTTTTTCTGTCGATAGAGGAATATAATTTTTTTATTTAAAGAGTCAAAAGGAAAAACCTGTACTAGTCACAGGAGCCGAAGTATTTCCTTTCTCTTTAATCTAAAGAAAAGTTTTAGGTTGGTCCAGATACATTGTAATATAGACAATTTGAGAGATGGACTTTGCCCTCAGAAGAAAATAAAACTAGCAAAGGCAAACTTTCCTGAAATTCCTGCAAAAACAAGGTGCTTGATTTTTCCTCTACTGTCGAAAAATACATGAAAAATAAACTGAAATTGTTTATTTTGCTTTGAAACTGATTGTTTAGAACTTTAACGTTATTCCTGAACTTTTGCTATTCTTAAACCAGGGTAGTGAATTGTAACCAGTTTTTTGGGAAATTTTGCTCCAAAGTGTTTCTATTATATTCAATCTTAATCCCACTTTTTTATCATGTGAGAACTTGCTTCAGCATTTCAGTGGAAATAAGCGCAAAATAAGATTTCATCAAAATAAAAAGAGTATATCAAACCAAATTATCCAAGACCGTATTTAACCAATGAAGCTACAATGTATTTTTTCCCATCATGTAAGCCGAAAGTTAGTTCCCAGCTGGAACCAATTTTTAAAAGAAAGTATTTGCTTCATATACATCACTAAAAATTGCTGACAACGCTGTAGTTCGTTCACGATTTAACGGAAAAATAACGCATTTTACTTGGATAAAATAAAAGGTATTTTATTTGGATAAATAAAAATTTATCACGCATCAAACTCTACTGTGTCATTTGTTATTGAGGCATTTATCATCTTAACGCCACATTGCAGTATTCAAATGCTCTTAAGAATACCTTTCACCTGGACAGAAATATTTTTTATACATCGAACGCTACTATGTCATTTGTTATTGAGGCATTTTTTTTTTAATCTTATCCCCACATTACAAAATTAAATGTTCTCAGCCTAATTTTAACTTGTCTGGGCTGACACCAGTAGGCAGATCCGGTCCCTGAAAATAAAATTAAATAAAAGAAAACAAAGTTTTTTCGACTGAAAGTAAGGTGCAACATTAAAACTTAAAAAGAACAGAAATCATTACTTATGTGAGTGGGGTTTCCCCTCTTCAGTACCTCGCTCTTCACGCTAAATTTTTTTGGTGCTTTTTGTTCTTAAAGAATCGGGACAAAATTCAAACTATAGCGTAAAGAGCCCCAAATACATAATAATTTCTGTTCGGTTTAATTTTGAATGTTACTCCTTTCAGTAAAAAAAAACTAGTTTTTTTTTATTTATTTTTGCATCGTTTTTTAAATTATGCCAGGAAATCTGGCTTCACCTCCACGGAAAAATTCCCTTCGCCACGGAAATATCCTTTAGACATTTCAATCCCGGGGAAAATTTACCCCGGAAAATTACTCTCAACATCTCCATACGTAAAATTGAATTGGCAAACAGAAAGCAAGATATATAAAAAGAATTTCGTGTAGGATTTCTGGTAAATTCCCCCAGTGCAAATTTTCCCCTGAAAAATTTACCCCATGGAAACTTCCCTCCCCATGAAAAATTATCCCCATGGAAAAAACAGCAGAAAATGCGCCCTCTCACCACCCGAAAATGTATGCATACCTCCCAATAACAGATACTAACGTTAACAACTGGAAAATTTTATAATTTAAAGACCTTTCCTCTGGGACTGTTGGGGGTCATTTTATCTCCAAAGGCATAGCTATTGGGCCTTTGAACTATGTTGAACAAAATGGCAATCTCAAAATTCTGATCAGACGAGTTTTGGGGAAAAAAAGCGAAGGAGGGGGCCTAGCTGCTCTCCAATCTTTTTGGTCATTTAAGAATAGCACTAGTGCTTTTAATTTCCGTTCGAATGAGCCCTCTCCCGATATTCTAATACCATTGGGTCGATATTATCTCCCCTGGAAAAAGAAAACAAACAAATAAACACGCATCTGTGATCTTTCTTCTGCCCAAAAATACAAAATTCCACATTTTTGGAAATAATATCTTGAAACCTAAGCAGTAGGGTTCTACGCTGAAGCTGGTGGTGTGATTTTCATTGAGATTCTTTGACTTTTTGGGGTTTTTCCCCCTTTTTGAAAAATCAATTTTTCTCAGGCTGATAGTCTTAGTGGGTAACACTAAACTTAATGAAACTTATATATTTGGAATCAGCATACTTCTTTTGATATATCTGTTGGTACCAAATTCCGTTTTTTGGGTCTTGGTTAGCATTGGGCCGCGTCGCTACTTACTTACAGTTCTTTACCACGAACTGTTTAAAAGAAAGCGATGAGGTCAGATTAATAGTCAGCGATAGAAGGAGCCTCAAAACTTGTTAGTTAGCTTAGCTGCGTGATTGTAATTTGATCCTTTTGATTTTTATGATTAAATATCCCTCCTGCTCTTATCAAAATGTTCTACTCCAAAGTAGCCTATGTAGGTTTAAAAAATTTCTTTCCTCCTACTCTTATATAATTTATATGTTTCATTTAAGAAACCACATGCCCTTGCTTTGCTTACCAGCTTTATACTAACAATGCCACCGTCCTTTTGCTGGGAACATTCCTGCTGACGACGCCGGAATTTAGTTGAAGATTCTCTTAGGAATTTTAGTTTTATTTATATACAGTTTCTGGGTTAATCTAAAGCAGCTTAATCTACCTAACCTCCACTTAGGGAAAAAACTATTCATGTAAAAGTTAAGCTGAAGCTAGACTTCTGCGTCAGTCTTTGCCAAAATTCTTTCTGGGCGAGGCCAGCGTTGAAAAATATACCTCACCCTCAGTTGTTTACTCCAGAAATGTGACACAATTTAAAGACTGGAGTGGAGGGGGTGAACCTAAGAGCCCATTTCCCTGACTGTGATACTGATGTCTGTATGGACGAGTAAGCAAGTGCCGTAAGCAGAATTTTATGTGATTGTTGTTCTTCATTATTTTATAGTAAAAAATTTACCCTCTTGACAATAATCAAAAGTAATTGAAAAAAATCACCTTTTTTCTTCTTCTATCTCCAGCATCTCCATTGGTTCTTCAACATTAGTCTCTGAGAAAACTATTCCAATGAGGGCAAAGAAGAACAC
The DNA here is from genome assembly GCF_049724085.1 of Artemia sp. Qi Xiang Cuo. Lineage (NCBI taxonomy): Eukaryota > Metazoa > Arthropoda > Branchiopoda > Anostraca > Artemiidae > Artemia > Artemia sp. Qi Xiang Cuo. The sequence goes on from NC_142795.1 coordinate 38,226,414, forward strand.
CTAGAGAAAAAAAAATAAAATTATAGTTTATTTTAAAATGTGGAGTTTGTACGATAGCATAGCACACTAAAATTATATTTAAAGCAGTTTATGTAAAGCAATGCTTTACATAATATAGATCAGACGCTGATATCGTAACTCATATGTAATGGTTTTTACACCGTTGATATTTTTTTTTGTAGCCTAATTTGCGTTCTAATTGTTCCCAACTGTTTTGCAAAAATTCAACGTTTCTAGCTTTAATAGTCTGGCAGCAAATCACTGAAAGGACCGACAGAAATCAGGGAGGGGTATGCAGTTAATTTTTTGTACACATTATATATATTACACATGTATATATATATACATATATATATATATATATATATATATATATATATATATATATATATATATATATATATATATATATATATATATATATATATATATATATATATATATATATATATACATATATATTTATATGTATAGATATTTATATAAACATATACATATATATATATATATAGGCCCACTACTAGTACTATTCACTCATAGCAGCACAAAGCCCTCTGAAGTCAACAGGGCTGCGTAAGCTCCTCTTTCACCTCAATCTGTTGAAACATTCACTTTTTACTACCTCGAAGGTCCAGTTTCCTCTAAATTCCTTCTCGTAACCTCTTAATCCATCTATTCTTCCAAACATTCTCCAATTGTTAAAAAAATAATAATAATAAATAAATAAAAAAAAAATCAGCTTTTGCTGTTCCACTTTTTTCATCTTTACTGTATACACCATCTTTACTAAGAAATTCTCTCCAGATAATTGAAGCTTTCTAATTTCTCATTACCTAATATCACCTCTTCATTCCAATGGATTCCCAGTATAAGTGACTTAGTCTTCTTGACATGTAATTTACTTGCACCGATTCTTGGTGCAAAAAAATTAAATAAAAAAAACAAGTTTTTTTAACTGAAAGTAAGGAGCGACATTAAAACTTAAAACGAACAGAAATTATTCCGTATATTAAAGGGGCTGTCCCCTCCTCAACGCCTTGTTCTTTACGCTAAAGTTTGACTCTTTTTCACAACTCTTTTTTAAAACAATAAAACCTTTAGCGTAAAGAGCGAGGTGTTGAGGAGGGGACAGTCCCTTTCATGTACGGAATAATTTCTGTTAGTTTTAAGTTTTAATGTCGCTCCTTACTTTCAGTTAAAAAAACTTGTTTTTTTTATTTAATTTTTGAACTTTTTTGAATAAATGCAGGTTTTGATCTTGGCTCACAGTACATGAATAATTAAAACAAAATTTTCATATGAATTTACTTTTATTTAGTTAAATGGCTTTCTCGAAACTTGTTTCATTTTATTTACGAACGTTTTTATTAGTAATAAATATACTTAACTTACGAATTAATTTACGTAACGAACTTCTATATTCATATATTTTTAATAAGTTTATTAGGGGGTTCGCCTCTTAGTCAATACCTTGCTCTTTAAGCGAAAGTTCGAATTTTGTTCCAATTCTTTAAAACTGACCGCTTAATCACAAAGGCCGTTAATTAGAATAAATAGCTCTTATGAAAGTACTAAAAAATCTCTGGCTTAAAGATTGACTTATTGACTAGGGGGTGAACCCAATCATATATGTAATATTTTCTGTTCGTTTAAAGTTTTGATGTTGCTGTTGTTGCAGTTGAAAAACTTGTTTTTTTATATTTAATTTCTGATCTTTTTTTTAAATAATGCTGGGAAGTCCGGCGTCCCCTTCATAGCAATGTCCCTTCCCCCATGAAAACTTCCTTCATGGAAAGATCCTCCCACATACCCCCCGACCCCCCCCCCCCCCACTACCAGGAAAAATCTCCCCTGAAAACGTCTGTACTGTATACTTCCCAATAACCAATACTATATGTTAACATCGGGTAAAGTTCATAAGTTTCAGCCCTCCTCCCGGGAATTTCGGGGGATTAAGTCATCCTAAAAGAATACTTATAATATTTTCGAACATGTTGAACAAAATGGCTATCTCAAAATTTTGATTGGGTGACTTTGGGAAAAAAATCAGCGTGGGAGGGGCCTTAGTTGCCCTCCATTTTTTCGGTCACTTAAAAAGGGCACTAGAACTTTTAATTTCCATTTCAATGATCCCTCTCACGATATTCTAGGACCACTGGGTCGATACGATCACCCCTGGGAACACAAAAAAAACAACAACAAATGAACACGCATCCGTGATCTTTCTTCTGGCAAAAAATGCTAAATTCCACATTTTTGTAGATAGGAGCTTGAAACCTCTACAGTAGGGTTCTCTGATACGCGGAATATGATGGTGTGATTTTCATTAAGGTTCTATAACTTTTAGAGGGTCTTTCCCCCTTTTTTCCGAAATCAGCCAAATTTTCTCAGGCGCGTAACTTTTGATGGGTAGGATTAAACTTGGTGAAACTTTATATATTTGAAATCAGCATTAAAATCTGATTCTTTTTATGTATCTATTTGCATCAAAATACCGTTTTCTAGAGTTTTGGTTACCATTGAGCCGGGTCCCAATAACCAATACTAAATGTTAACATTGGGTAAAGTTAATAACTTTCAGCCCTCCCCCTGGGGGCTTCGAGAGATTAAGTCATCCTAAAAGACATAGTTATAATATTTTCGACCATGCTGAACAAAATCTCAAAATTTGGATCGGGTGACTTTGGGAAAAAATGAGCGTGGGAGGGGGCCTAGTTGCCTTCCATTTTTTTGGTCACTTAAAAAGGACACTAGAACTTTTAATTTCCGTTCCAATGAGCCCTCCCACGATATTCTAGGACCAATGGGTCGATACGATCACCCCTGGAAAAAAAAAAAAAAAAAAAAAAAAAAAAAAAAAAAAACACCCATCCGTTTTATTTATTCGTGCAAAAAATTGAAAATTACACATTTTTTTAGATAGGAGCTTGAAAACTGTACAGTAGGGTTATCTTATACGCTGAATATGATGGTGTGATTTTCATTAAGGTTCTATAACTTTTAGGGGGCCTTTCCCCCTTTTTTCGAAAATCAGCCAAATTTTCTCAGGCGCCTAACTTTTGATAGGCACAAATTAAACTTGATGAAACTTATATATTTGAAATCAGAATTAAAATCTGATTCTTTTGATGTATCTATTGGTATCAAAATTCTGTTTTTTAGAGTTTCGGTTACCATTGAGCCGGGTCCCAATAACCAATACTATATGTTAACATTGGGTAAAGTTCATAACTTTCAGCCCTCCCCCTGGGGGCTTCGAGGGATTAAGTCATCCTAAAAGACATAGTTATCATATTTTCGACTATGCTGAACAAAATAGCTATCTAAAAAATGTGATCAGATGACATTGGGAAAAAATGAACTCGAGAGGTTATCTAATTGCCTTCCGTTTTTTTGGTCGCTTAAAAGGTGAACTAAAGCTTCTAATATTCACATCATTAAGTCTTTCTTTAGTATTATAAGACTACTGGATCGATACGATCACCCCTGAAAAAAAAAAAAAAAAAAAACAAGCAACCATGAACATTATTCTGGCAAAAAATTCAAAATTACACATTTTTTTATATAGGAGCTTTAAACCTCTACAGCAGGGTTCTCTGATACGCTGAATATGATGGTGTGATTTTCATTAAGGTTCTATAGCTTTTAGGGGGTGTTTCCCCCTTTTTTCGAAAATCAGACAAATTTTCTCAGGCGCGTAACTTTTGATGGGTATTCAAAATAAACTTGATGAAACTTATATATTTGAAATCAGAATTAAAATTTGATTCTTTTGATGTATCTATTGGTATCAAAACTCCGTTTTTTAGAGTTTCGGTTACCATTGAGCCGGGTCCCAATAACCAATACTATATGTTAACATTGGGTAAAGTTCATAACTTTCAGCCCTCCTCCTGGGGGCTTCGAGGGATTAAGTCATCCTAAAATACATAGTTATAATATTTTCGACCATACTGAACAAAATGGCTATCTCAAAATTTTGAACTGTTTGAACTGTTTGATTTAATTATCTTTGTGCCTTAATTTCTTAAATCTGTTTTATACCTTTAAGTGTGAAAATCTCCAAAAAAAATTCATTTCGCTAATATTTGTACCAAGGACATTCTAATAACCTGAACAATGTAAGTCTCGGAAAGTTTTACCTTCCCATTCGAGACCATGCTCTTTAATACGCACCTCGTACACTTTACTGTGTTCCTTTGGATAAACGCCATCAAAATAATCCATATAAAGTTGAGATGCTAAATAAATTTTTAAATATGAATTATTTTAAGACTATCTGCATTAGGGAGGGGGTCTAACATTTCTTAAAATCTGGCTTGTAACACCAAAGAAAAATTGAAAAGTTCCAATGAGCGAATAATATGATATAACGATTTTTGTATAGTTCGAAGTTTAATATTGGGTCTTAACTAGTGTTTTCGAACTTATAATCTCAAAAGATTCAAATTATTCCAAAAGATTTGAATTTAGCACATCTGCAATTCTCTTTGTTCACTTCTTCATCTTTCTCCCATTTGTTCACTTCATATTTATATATAGCCTACATATATATATATATATATATATATATATATATATATATATATATATATATATATACTTCTTCTAATAACTTAGTGCAGAATCAAGCCGGCTGTGGCCAATACAGCTACGTAGGCTCCTCCTCCATCCCAATCTGTTCAAAGCCTCCCTTTTTACATCCTCCCAGGAAGTTCCGATTTCCCTTAGATATTTCCTTAAGACATCCTCCTACCCCATTCGGGAATGACCTGCTTTCCGTTTGGCCCTAAACAGTGGGCCAACAAGGACAATCTTTGGCAATCTGTCATCCTTTATCCGCAAAACGTCCCCTAGCCATCTCAACCTTTCTCTCATTATAGCCCGAGAAAGCGGGGTTGAACCACATTTTTCGCACAGCTTACTGTTTGAGATACGGTCAGTCGGGTACTCAAACCAATCCGTATACAATTTCTCTGGAAAACGTCTAGCAAATCATTCTCTGTTTTTCGGAGCGCCCACGCTCCAGAACCATACTTGACCATTGTCATCATCCGCTTTTTGAAAATCTACTGTTGATCAACAGAAAAGATTATTGAATATTTATATACTTGAAACGCAAGTGTCTTGATGCACAGCTGTTATAAGACGAAATATGAACAGTTCTATATGAATATTAATCAGATTTATCATCAATTTTACCGACTGTTTTGAAATGTAGTCCTTAAATCTTTACCATATGCAAAACAGATTTAGCTTATCACATTCGGTAACCTATGCTCGTGCATGCTGTCAATCCGCTTTTTTTCTGTTTTGGTCCTCAGTCTTTGGATCTAAGGTAAGCGACCCATGTAAAGAGTGCAATGAACTGTCATGTTTTTTGGGTATTTATGTATTATAGTGACCCCACTCAAGAAGTGAAGTTAGGCTAACCCTGATAACATATACCAAAATATGATGAAAATATAAAATTTTATTAACAAAACTATGGAAACTACAGAAGATAATTATGGAAACTAGGTCGCCCAGAACACGTTATATTAAATACCTAACCACCTCTATATATTGAATATTTAATTAAAGTATACCTAAACCATAGTTTTTCTCACTAGGACTAAGCTAATTTTTACCGATTGCAGACAGACAAACCGGTTCTATTCAGATCAGGAACTTGAGTGGGGTAGCTATAATATATAAGTACCTTTTTTTTGTGACTTCGATATATATGTATATATATATATATATATATATATATATATATATATATATATATATATATATATATATATATATATATAAAAGTAACGAGAGTAAAGAAACCTTGAAAGAAGAGATTTTTAACGTCAATTCTCGGAAAGGTATCTATGAAGGGTGAAGTTATAACATAATTTCTTGTGGAAAACTGACTTGCTACAGAAAACTTAACTAGAAGTGCTTTTGCAAGCTATTACAAAATAAATTATAGAGTAGCTCTAATTGCCAAAAATGTGTATTCGTCCTGGCAAAACAAATCCTTAAGATATAAGAGATAAGGGGTATATTTGAAAAGATTGTTGTTCAAAGCTATAAGAAGTTCCAACCTTGGATTTTTTTTTTCTTAATGTCTCGATCCGTAAGAACTTTACAGAGCCTGTTAAGAATTGTCATCGTGTGAAGAGTCTGCTTTTGATTTTTAGCGGCTTTTTGCTTCAACGTTTTATTTTTGCTCTGCAATAAATTAAGCCTTTTTACTTGTCTTAAATGCGAATAATTTCATTTTGAGCCTGAAAGGATACTAAAAAGTGTCTCGTTTGTATCCAATACGATTTCTTTATTGCTCTCAAATTTATATCGTGTGTCATAAGTAGTTTAATTGTTTATTCAAATGGTATGTTTATTGCTGGTTTTCTAGTTCTAGATGTAGTTTTTTTAGTATTTTGAAATGTTGCCTTTATATTGTTGTTATTTTGAAATGTTTTAAATTTCCCCATCGGCTGTTTAATATTATTCTAGTATGTCGGTAAAACTTATCCAAAACTTGCCTATGAATTTGATTCTTTTTCGAAAATCACTTCCTAATCAGTAATAACACAAGTTCAGCAATAAGGCTTGGCTTGCTTGACTTAAATCTCTTGTTTGGTAGCGTCACCAGCATAGAAGGAAGCAGACGTCAGCGCCCTTACTTGTCTACAAGGTGGTCTGTCCGAGGCTAGGGTTGGAGCTTTGTTGGGAGGTCGAAGTTCTGGGTAGTGAGTTGGTTGCGGATGACGTCCGTTAATTTTGTGCATGGTCTACCTCTGGAGTGTTTCCAGCCGTTTGCAGTTGGATCTAAGTCGAAGATGAATCGGGCGGTTGTTAAAGCAGGCAGGTGAAGTAGATTACCTTATCAACGCAGCAAGAGAGACTAACTTTTCAGACAGGGGTGGTAATATAAAGGACTGAAGGATCCACAAGATTTGTACCCTCTCAAACAATCCAAAGCGTTCGATTTTGCGAAGGTGTATTGTCAGAAAAACATCTACCTTCTTCATCTGAGTCTGAGTTATGGGTCAAGTCTCTGACGTTTATAGCATAATGCTAATGAGAGTTGGGCTTTCTTGCTGTGGCTGATCTGGAGTTTGTGAAACATTGTTCTTAGAAGACGGCATTTACCTTTGTCGCCCTTGTTGATATCTCCGCATCTAGATTTCCATTTGAGAAGACAATCGAACCATGGTAGGTGACCGGCTTGAGTGTCTCAACATTTTGAATACACAGTTCTATAGATGTTGGGTTGCTGTTTCGTGCCTAGTCTTTGCAGGGAAAAAGAAAATAATAGTTTAAATCTTTTCGTTTTTCTTTAAGAATTTATAGTTTGGCCTGCTATTTTTATGCCAGAGAAAATTTTTCAAGAATTTTTAACAACATACACCCTATTAAAAATCTGGACACAAATAGTGGTGTTTAATTTAGTTCTATACCTCCTCTAGTTGACCTGAAAAATAAAACTTGATACCATTCGCAAAACGTATATCTATGCTCTTTGACAGCTTGGATATACTTACAATCTGTTGATTTAGTTAAATTTTAAGAGTAAAAGTAGTAATGGAGGTAGCTGAAAGTTTGAACATATTGCCCTTAGTCGATCTTGGGATACTGCTGAGATGTCTTATTGGTAATCGGCAGACACACAGTGCTTTTTTATTTAATAATAAGGAAACATTTAATTTTTAAACATGATGGGAAAATGGCATATCTGAACGGGGGTTGACTTGCGCTATAGCCCTAGAGATACAGCTACAAGACCGTTCAGCTATGCTGAACAAAATGGGTATCGAAAATTTTAATTGGAAATGTTTGGAAAATTATGAATTAAAAAATAGGACTGATTGCCCTCCAATCACTTTTGACTCTTAAAAGGGCGCTAGAACTCTTAATTTCCAATCAAATTAGCTCCTTTATGATATCAATGATATTGCTAGCTAAAATAGAGCAGCGCTGCCTATGATATTCCTTATATGCCTTTTTAATATTGCATGCGAATAGCTTTTTCGTTGAATTGAAACTCTCCCTAAACGTTTCAAATTAATGCTCTTAGTGTCATTAGCTACAGTAACCGGAGAGGTAGTATCAAAGGTATACACATAGTGTCTTCTGACTTGCTCAAAATCTGTCACAACTTACCTTGAAAGGTCTAACTTAATAATGTAAGCTGTTATTGTGATATTGCTTTGTCAGCGCATTGGCAATCTACTTTACAATAGTACGCTTTGATTTAACTCAGCATCCGTCTAAATATACAATAACAGCTTCATATTAATGTCCTTAGCTTGTGTAGTACTAATAGTTGTAGTAGCAGTAGTAGCATTAGTAGCAGTATGCACATAATACCTTTTATTTTCAACATCCTCTTCAACACACTATGAATTTTTAACTTAACATCATCAACCGGTCCTGAAGCATTGCTGATACGTCCTCTTAACAACCTATGTGGGGATAGTGTGTTTCGATTTGTTTCAATACAGTTACAATATTGCCCAAAGTTTTTGCCTTAATACCCTTAGGTTTATTAGTTGTAGTAGTAGTAACACCAGTAATTATAGTAGTGGCAGTAGGAGTAGAGTTAATAGTAGTAGTAGTAGTAGTTATAGGACTAGAAGCAGTAGTATTGTGATGCAAATATTGTCTTTTGGTGAGTTCAACATCCCCCACAACAGAAGCTGTAAGTTTAAATTTCACACACGAAACTGTTCCTAAGATATTGCTGATATGCCCTTTTGACAACCTGCATACGGATGGCAAGTTGTCGTCCGTACAACAGAAATTTTCAGAAATATTCTCTGAAAATTTCACCTTCATACCCTTAGGTATAGTTGTAATATTTCTCACAGCAATAGTATGACTACTCGACTTAATACAATTTGCTATTGCTATGATGTGGTTGTTTTGCTCTTTTGTTAACCTGTATATTTATACAAATTTCGAGATTTTCATCTTAATGCTCTTAACCTTACAAGGAGTTGCGATAGAAGTAGCAGTTGGAGCAATGGTAATAGTAGTAGTGGGAATAGTTAATGTTGCAGTAGCAGTAGTATTAGTTATACGGTGCACATATTGCCTTTTGGTCAATTCATCTTCCCCTTTAAGTATTCTCTGAGAGTTCCAACTTATCAAACAAATCAATTCTTAAAATACGCCCTTTTGAAAATGTGCATGCGCATAGTGTAGTTTGATTTAGTTCACATTCCCCCTCAATATTTTATCAAATTTTCACCTTCATACTTGTAGCCTTAACTGTACTAGTATCATAGTAGTAGGAACAGTAGTAGCAGTAATAATGTATAATTATTAATAATAACAGTAGTAGCAGCAGTATAAATAGTAGTAGTAGCAGGTACATTTTGCCTTTTGGGCAACTAAACATGCTACTTAGGATGCCCCTGAAGTTTCTTCTGGATATGATAAGCCGTTCCAAAATATTTCTTATACGCCTGTATGAGCAATCTGTATACACATAGTATGTTTTGATTTAGTTCAACTTTCCTCTCAACGTTTCCTCATATATTTTTTCAATATCCTCAGCCTTAGTAGTACTCGCTACAGAAGTAGTAGTTTTAGTGGTAGTAGTGGTAGTAGTAATAGTACGCGTGGTAGCAGTAGAAGCAGCAGTAGTTGTAGCAATTGTAGCGTGCAAATATTGCCTTTTTGGTCAATAGATCATCTCCCTTATCATTTCCTGAAAATATCATATTCATATACTCTGTCATTCTTGCGTTAAACCCTCTTGACAACCCATATACACATAACATGTTATGATTTAGTTCAACACTTCCCTCAACATTCCCTGAACGACTCATCTTAATGCCCTTCGTATTTTGGGAAAGTAGAAGTCAAGCATGCATACTTTTTCTCAATAATATATAGTATATGTTAACAATGAACAAATTGCATAATTCTCAGCCCTTGCCCTGAGGCCTCGAGGGGGGGGGTCGACATCCCCAATAGCATGATTACTGAGCCGGGCGTTTTCGTGAAATCGCCTTTGAGGAAATTATATAAGTAAGAAAAACATTGTCTATCTCGGTCACATGAATGAAGAAATCAAACCTAAAACAAACTTAATACAATGATAATTAAAGCTGAACTTTAACCGAATTTAAATCTCCACATATACGAGTATTGTTGACACCCATGACCCTCCCCTCCCCCCCTTCCAAAAAAAGATAGGCTAGAGTTTCATTTGCGCTTTACTAAAAACAAGTATTTTTAAATTGTTTCGTTTCTCTTTATAATATTAAAAATTAAATACTTCCCTGGTAGTTTTTTTTAAGCATCAGGAGGCATGTTACAGCCAATTTAGTTTTATTTGTCTAATATGTTTAAATTGTCAGTGTTTCTTCCTTTTAAATGGCTTGTTTTCAAATGTATAGGAAACTCGATGATTGGCAAGCACTGGTAATCCAAGCTATTATTGCAGTTTTAGTAAAAGGCGAGCGACACTAGTTTCTTTTGAGGTTTCATTTTTTCATTCCTAGAAGGTTCTGCTCCTTGCAAATTCAAAATATTCTATAAGCTAATCTCTGCTTTTTTCCAACTTTAAGTTCGCTTTTTACTTTAATCAAACGAGAAGTTTTCGATTTGTATTTAATTTGATTAAAAGAGGATTTAATCCAATATTCCGTTAGAAGAGTGGACAATATATGTAAAATCATAATTAAGTTCCTAAGGTGCATCTCATCTTATATTTACTTCCACTTGCGAAGGTTCACTTAGGTTCACTTGCGAAGAGGTTTCCTTCAAGGATCTAATAATATTTTGAAAGATAAAAACATTTTGTTTACAAGTTGAAGAGTCGTAGGCACTCACCACTCAAGATTTTATTAATGGACCTTTTAATTTTAATTGCCAATAGATAAGTTAGGTTCCTTACTCCTGGTAAATTTTATAGTTTTATGCATGTACTACTTCTGCAGCATGCAACTCGATTGAACTTCGTTACTATGCGATGAACAAAGCTTAATACACTACGTCTCTTTACAGGCCTTGACATCCCGGCCGTGCAACTTGTCATCAACCATAATGTACCCCATGTTGCAAAAGAATACATACATCGAGTTGGTCGAACAGCTCGTGCAGGAAGAGGTGGTATGGCATTAACATTAGTAACTCCATCCGACGAAAAATATGTTCATGCCATAGAGGCTCTCATTAACAAAATACTGGAAGAAGAACCTGTGAACGGTTTGTATTTTTTTTAACTAGATTTGATTGATAACAGTTCATACTTCATCGCCATCTAGTGAATACTTTGGCTGAGTACCTTTTTCATTACAGCTAACATGAAATACAAAAACCATAATTTAAAGCTACTCATGGGCGCCGGCAGGGGGCAGGGGGGGCCATGCCCTCCCTGGAAATTTTGAACTATAAAGTAATTATAAGGAAACCAAGGAAAGAGAGCAGAATAGGGAAAAGCCATGGAAAAAACGCTTTTTGCCCCCTTGTTGGCTGTCTGTCCATAGATTTTGAACCATAATAAGGAAAATATAAGTGCTAGTTTGTGAATGAGTAATCCTTAACCAGTTTTCCACAAACATTTTTTCTATATGATTTTGTTGGAGCAAAAAAAAATCAAATTCTTCATAGTTACGAATGGTAAGTAAATAACGATCCTTGTCAATAAACCAAAGTATAAGAGCCTAACTGTTGACAACATTCGGGCAAAGAATCAGCTTTTTATAGTGATCCTAAATATGTATTTGTTTATTAGTAATTAGTACAGTTATTAGAACACAAGAAAGTTAATATAATTATAGAAAACACAAGGGAAACCACTTTAATAATGAGTAATTTCATTAAAAAAATGCCGTCAACTTTTACTTGCATTGCCAGAGCACCCATGAGCTAATATTTCAAGCCACTATTATCACACATATTTCACCAAAATGCTGGGAATGTCTGTATTTTCCCCTTGAACGGTAACTTTTTTTTTTATAATACCAATTTTTTTTCCAGGAGTCATTGTATTTATCTAGCTGTCACTTTGAAAAAGATTTAACATTTTACAGTTATGAAGTATAAAGGTGTCAAATATAATGGCTTTGGTATTCAAAATTATACTAAAAATATTGAATTAAAAGTTTTCAATTGATTTTTTTAATCTTAGTTTTAATTTTTTACTTTGAACAAACTACTTTGATAATGCGTTACTTTTTATAAACACTGAGTCTATAGGCATGTAATATTTTGGTATATGATAACTAAGTTCAAAACTGTCGATATTGTTAAAAAATATCCGTCCAACGCTTCGGTATTGCTCAACAGAACTAAATGTTGAAAGTTAATATCTTACTTTTTGTAAGTAGGCTGTTGTTATGTGTATTTTTTGTAATTATTTACTTTTTTTATTGTTATATACTTTACTTTAATTGACATAATTGTTCCATTGCCTTTAGAAAATTGTTTGTCTCTAAGCTTCATTAAATAATAAAACAGGTTTTTTCAACTAAAAGTAAGGAGCTGCATTAATATTTAAAACGAACAGAAATTATTATGTATATGACGGGGGTTGCCCCCCTCCTCAACACCTCATTCATCACGCTACGGTTTTTTGGTACTTTAAAAAAAGTTACTTATTTTTCTTATTAAACGACCCTTGTGTTTCAGGAGTCACTTTTAAAGAATTGGAAAAAATTTAAACTTTAACATAAAGAGAGAGATGTTAAGGAGGGGGCAACCCCCTCATATACGTAATAAGTCCTGTCCGTTTTAAATATTAATGTTGCTCCTTACTTTCAGTTCAAAAACTTTTTTTTCTGATTGTGTTTTAAATAACGCCAGGATACCTGGCTCTACCTCCACGGAAAAATTATCCTCCCCTCAGAAATATCCTTTGGACAATTCAATCCTGGCGAAAATTTACCCCAGATAATTACCCTTAACATCTCCACTTGTAAAATTGAACCGGTAAAGAGAAAGCAAGACATATAAAGAAATTTTATATAGGAATTCTGGAAAAGTCACCCATCTTAAAATTTCATCGAAAAATTTCACCCTCTGTAGACTATCCTTTCCATTCAAAATTCTCCCAGTAGAAAATTCGTCTTCCCCTCCCCACCCGAAAAATGTATGCATACTTCCCAATAACAGATAAAAGAATGGGCGAATTTTATAACCTTTCCCCGAGGGCTTTAGGGGGTCATTTTTTCTCCGAAGACACAGTGCTTAGGCATTTCAGCCATACTGAATAAAATCTCACAATTTTGATCGGAAGATTTTGGGAAAAAAGTGGTATGGGAGGGGGCCTAGTTGCCCTCCAATTTTTTTGGTCACTTAAAAAGGGCACTAGAACATTTCCGTTAGAATGAGCCGTATCCTGACGTTTTAGGCCCACTGGGTCTATACGATAACCCCTGAGGAAAAAAACACGAACTGTTTAATTACCCATCAAAATCCAAACAGAGATCATTGAAATATTGATTGTTTTTTCTGCGTTACCAAAAGTATTATGCTCATAAGACTTTACAATTTCATGAAATGTAGTGAAATAAATAAAAAAAATTTCCGAGCTAAAATAAGGAGCAAGCTTTAAATTTAAAACAATTTAATTCACTTTTAATATAAGGGGGACTGCCCCCTTCTCGACACGTTGCTCATTATAAAAAAGTTTTTTAGTGCTTTGAATTTTTTTTTCAAATTGCAAATTTTATTTAAAAACTTGTAAAAAAAAAGCCAAACTTCACAGTAAAGAATAAGGAGTTAAGGAAGAGACAGCCCCCTTCATATAAAGAATAAACTGTTTAAATAGCTCTCAAACCAGTTCCTCGCTTTCATTCGAAAAGCTCTTTTTTCATTTAATCTTTGATGGTTTTCCAAATCGTACCCAGGCCTAACAAAGATAGAACTTGAGGTACCGGTCCCTTAAATCGCTGGTCAATTGCTTTTAAAATGTGTAAATCAATAATTGTACTTTGATTAGTACCGTCCTAAGTTTAAATTTGTAATTTCAATTTTGGATAAAATTTGAATATATTTAAAAAATTGGCGATGAATAGTAATTTTGGTGAAAAGTCCTTGTTAATATTACTACTGAAGAATTTTGGTTGGATGAAAAGGAGTGTTATTGTTTGTATGGATGGAAATTCTGTGAGACTTTTGATCTTCTACATAACTGAAGCCATCGATATCGATATATATATATTACATATATTTTTTTAAATATATTGACGTACTTTATATAAATACAAAAATATTACCATTTAAAATTGCTGAAAACTAAGTTCCTAGCAGTATTTGCCACCTCAAGGAAATTTCATAACGGGGCTGACCTGCCTTGCCTTTTCCACCTCTGTGCTGGTAGATATGGGAATGTAACCTATTAGCTGTATAGAGAACCAATATAATTAATTCGTACTCCCCCTTCCTCATTCAACGTCTATCTGAAGCCTCATGAAGAGTAAGCAGTTTGTCCATTAAAATATACTTTTGTAGGAATCTACCCCCCCCCCCACCTAAACAATGTCTCACCCCCATCCCTTATTATAGCTGATACGCAATTACAGATAACCAAACTTAGCCTAATTTCATTAAAAATAAAGTTAATCAACTTGGTTGAATCCAGTACTACCACCGTGTGGCATTACTTCCTTTGCAACTGGGAAGTCTAAAATATAGTCATTGATGCTGTTAAATCAATTAGCTTCTCAGGATTTTAAATTGATTGCAAATTCATCCTCTTCGGGGTAAAGTCGTAGTTTGGTGCCCTAAACCGCCTAAACTGTCATCCAACCACCACTGTTATTTACTGTCTGCCCCCCCCCCCGTGGAAAATTTTCTACCGGTGCCCTTGGAGTTACTCAGTTTTTGGCTCTTGATTATTTAAACTCTGCCGTATGCAGCTCTTACATTAAGGTGCTTGGCGACTTGTGTTGCGCATAATTAATTTATTCATGGTATGATGTAAAGCTAAAATGATCGGGGTAGTAGGGATTTGCGTGTGTTCAAAACTAAGGCTAATAATCCATGAAGATATTAAAACTCCTTCCTATTTACTTAATGAAACTGGCAATTTAAACCGAAGCTAAAGCATTTGCTTGTATTTTACTAAAAAAAAAAAAAAAAAATCTAATTTTGCACCCAATCCTAACCTCCGCAAGTGTCATTACTGAAGGATATCAAGAAAGTTTCATTCCGTTTATTGCGATACTGCCAAGGAATAGGTTATATTTTTGTTACCTGGTCTATTTTTCAAAGTATTTGTTGCTCTTTTTGTTATTTCCTTCTTTGCAAGTTTTTTTCTATTTCTCTAGATATGTCTTTTCTTGTTTAAGCTTTTTTTTTGGTTTGACCTGACATGTGAATCTAGTTCATTATAGCTTGCAAAAACCAGATTTTTATTGTAGTTCAGTAAAAAATAGATTTTAAATGAAGATTTCACTGTCTTAATAGAACTGTATGAACGTTGGGCTGGATTGCAAGGGGTCCTGAAAAAGTAATGGGGGTAATTACTGCTGTCATAAACTTTTGTTTTGGCCCCAGTAACAAAGTCTCTTTTAACAACTTGAAGGTGCTGATCTCTAAAAGAACTGATGAAGCAGGAATTCACATAAGCAAGTTCAGTTGAAAGGAGGGGGGGGGGGGAAATTTTTGAGGGTAACAATTTTTTCCGCTAAAAACTCTACCCTTGGAACAACTACGAAGGTAGTATATTTGAAAAAAAAAAATATTTTTTTTATTTTTACCGCACGCATGGCCTGTTTCAGGAGTAAATAAATTGTTGGAACTTGTCAACACCGGACTGAATCTGAAGGCATCTTGACTGAAAAAAAATAATTGCTGTCATAGCACTGTGTTTTCTATTCCATCGTCGTTAATATTTTCGCATTCCTTTTAGAAAACATTATAGTGCTGTTCCTGAAATCCTGAACATCAAAAATATATTATAAATATTGAATAGCTTCTAAATGTCAGTACAAACATGTACTTGATTTAGGGAATAGCGATTGTTCTATACACGATTGTTCAACAACAGGAAAAATAACCAAAGACCAACATAATGTACATAGAACAGCTGAGGTTTTGCAAAGTCATCATACAAAATTGCACATACTAAAGAGTCCTATCCCCCTCCTCTTATAAAATGTTAATTTATTTTTTAGATAAAGAAGTTTGCAAAATACTGACCCAAGTAAACGTGACGAAAAGAGAGCAAGAGATTAAACTTGATGAAACAGATTTTGATGAGAGGCGTCTGATAAACAAGAGGAAGCAGTTGATCCTGCAAGGAAAAGATCCTGACGAAGAATAATTAAAAAAACGAAAATGGATAAAGAAACGAAAAAAAGAAGCGGCCAACCGGAAGAAAGAAAGCCTAAAGTTTAAAGTCGAATATATAAGCGATTAAACAGGAATTCTTGCTCAAATTTTTGTTGTTATTTTTTATTTTTTTGATAATTATTTTATTTTAAACCAGATTCCAGAGTACAATGTTGGACTACTGGTGTTTTACTGAGCACACAAAGCCCCAACAAAATAGAACTTGATTTTGTTTTTGGAGCAGAAAAGTCCTTAAATAGCCTGCAGAAAATAAAGACTGATTTAAGATAATAATATAATAAGATAATAATATAATAAATAATATAATAATAAAGACTGATAAGGCTCTCAATATTTTTGCTCCAGCCATGATACCGATAATTTTTGGTTAACAATTTAAATTCTCTGAAACTAATTCAGGCAAACGAAGTTTTTAGTAAAAAGCTAGTTACTCAGAATTCTATGAAGATAGTGAAATACCATGATGTCAATTTATACGAGCTACTTTTATGGATATATGTTGCATAAACTACGAATCGTTAGCTTTGTTTGTAAATTTCAACTTCACCATTTACTATCGTCAGAAAGATTTTGGTTTTATTTAACTGTAATTGTTGCTTTTCTTGTTCTTTTTTCAGATATGCATAAAAATCCTGGCAAACAAAAAATAGAATGTTAAATATTGGTTTTACCTCTAGCTCCATCCAACTTTCCCACGAAATATGTGCAACTTTATCATATAGATAAGAATACTAAGGGATATATTATCATAGGGGTTTTCTTTTTTAAAGACGCTGATAGAAAATTCAATTATTTATGGGATATCCTGCTTTGGTTGTATTATAGCGTCTATGTGACACAAGGTAAGGGGTGCCAATTCACGAAAGTGTTGGGGGGGTATTTATATTTGAAGACCTGGGAGGGGGGATTTTGTTGCTTTTTAATCTTTTTTAATGAAAATACCAAAACGGGTTTTCTCAAAATATGGGGGGGGGAATGCTCCCCCTTCCAATTGAAGCCCCTGTATAAGGTTCACTCATTTAGGGCCGTATTGGTAAAACTTGCACAAAAAGTGAGGCTTGTATTTTATGTTTACGTTCCTGAACATGCACATGCACATGAGGGGGAGAAGGGGGGCTTAGAATGGTAAAAAAAAAGCATGCATTGTCTATAAAAAAAAACGAAAGAAGAAAAATCTTTTGGCGCAAATCCTACAGTACCTATCCTTTATTTATAAACAAATACTTTCCAAACAAACTTTTTTCAATATTTTAAAGAAACTAGCAGATCCAAGTGAACGAAACTTTCTGAAATTAGCTTAGATGCCAATATCTGAAAGTTTCATCCACATAGTTTTTCTAGAATATTAAAGGAACTTTGTCTGGAGAGCGATTTGTTTATCTTAGGTTCTCAAACTATGGGTCGTCACCCACCTCTGGGTCGCGGTCGCGAGCATTAGTAATGCTCAGATTCCGTAGTAGAACTTATTTTTTCTAGTTGAAATGAAATAAAATTTAGCAAGTGTTACCAATATGAATGGAAGACTGTTAAAATAATAAACATGACTTAAATGATTTTATTTATTACTTACATAACTACGCCTGCAAGTTTATTTTTGCAAAGTTATTTCAATGGGAAGGGTGTTTACTTCAATGTATAGCATGTGCATAAGTGTACATTAATAATTTTTTTTTAAAGAATTAGAAGATTTGGGCAGAAAAAATACAATTTTGATTAATTTTTACTTAATTCTTGTACTATCTTCAATCATCCTTGCTGAGCTATGGAGTGAGAAATGAAAGAAAAAAGGCAGAAAATGTTTCCCGACCGTTCTTTTTATTTGTCAGGATTCTTAGGGGAAAGACCTTCCAGTAAAATGGGCCACAGTTTTTTTTTTAACCCGCTCCTATTTTCGAGGGTTTATAAAAAGAAGAGCAGGATATCCAATTTTGCAGGTATCATGTGGATTCACTTTTATGGCTCCTTTTTCATTTGGATGGAAAAAGTCAATTGTCACTTTTTGCAAGCTCTTGAAACAAGAACTCGTTACAGCATTGCTACTATACGTTAATTAATTACCAGCAAAAATAGAATTTCAAATAGAAAGCAGCGAAAGATATTGACACCCCTCGCCTCTGAATTCCCTTTTGTATTTTCTATTTCATTGTGGACCAATCCTCACAAGAAAAATAAAGAACCAATTGTGGTTGTCTGTCAGTCAAACTGTTGATGAAGACTTTGGAAAGTTAGTAGCTGAATTGATTTGGGCAATAAAAAGTACAGATTCAACTATTTTTGCAGTTTCGTCTCATATCGCCGATAATGGTTTTCGTTGTTAGGAGCAGGAATATTAGACGAGTTTTCTATGGAATGTAAAACCTCATTTAGTAAATGAAGCAGTTTACTCATACTTTGGAGGGTTCCTGCTTGCTGAACTGGAAGAATCTTATTCTGTTATTATTCGTGACGAGACGACAAACACAAAGAGTTGGAAAGAACCACAGATTCGAGTGTTTCTTTCGTCTGAAGTAGGGAGGAAAGTTGTCGACAAACATTTGAAGGCTGTTTTGATTAGCGTTCCTACAACTGGTTTTCGTGTAGGTTAGGTGAAGTGTGTATACCGATTCTTAGTTCTGACAGGCCTAAAGTAATTAAAAAATATTCGAAATTATCGATAAAAAGAAAAGGATTATTTGTCGTGGAAAAGGTTTAGTGAATATAGGAACAAAGGGGTTTAGTGAGCTATGGAATAAATTTTCAGCTAGTTATTTCGAGATAATGATTCTTCTTCCACGGATGGCCTTGCAGACTAGAGGAAATTTAGAAGTTACCAAAACGTTTACTGCTAAAGGACACTTCGCCGCACTGGTTTATGTTTGGCCTGTCAGCTTATCTACTTCTATGGAATCATTTCCTCAAGTTTATTCCCAACAAGAATACTGCTCTTATGAAGTCATCCGTGTATTCAGAGATTCGAAAGCTTTTAAAGCAAGAGACCATGAAGTCGGAACTCTTGTTCATATCATGCAGTTTCGCGTCCGTTTTGATTGCCACCTTTCAGCGGTATGAGTCTCTTATTAATTGCTTTGTGGTGAATGGAATTCAATTGTGGTGGTACTTGCAAGGAGAGTTTGCAATAAAGAGGGCCTTTCTAGCTTCTTTGGGTGTTTGGACGACATAAATATATACGCTCCATTTCCGGATGACCTCGTTAGTAAAGTGACGTGGAAACATAGATGAAACTTTTCAGCCAAATTTGTCACTAAGAGTAAGGGATCAGGCTAAGGAAAAAAACAGATATTAAATAGAAGTTTGAGACAGTATGAAGAGAAAAATCACTAAACATTTTTATATTGTAATAGAAATCATTAATATGTAATACGGCGCGAACGAGTATGCGAACGAACGAGTATACGTTATACAAACAAGCCTCAAAACAAAAGATCATGACATTACAGTGGACTGAAATGATGTTGGTGGTCACATTTTGGTCTTTAAAATCAAAGCACCCATGTGCTTCTTGTCACTTTGAGTCGGATGGACCATGCATGGTTTTCACCTTGTTTTTATGGAATAGTGCCGTTTGAGCATACTAGTTGTCTTTCAGTTTGCTCGGATTCAAAACCTTATATATATCACACTTTTCGCCTCGAAAGGTTAAGGAAGATGTTCATGTTTTCCAGAGGAATTGCTAAGGATAGATTTTAGTTGCTCGTTTGTACCGACCGTAATCAAACACAAGTTGTACAAAAAATGCGGTTCGATCCCACTTTCTAGATAAAGAAAGGTTAGGGATAAAGAAAAAGAAAGGATAAAGAAAGATTAAGGTGGCTAGGACGTATGAGAGATTGCCAATCTGGATGGAAAACATATGTCAATGATGATGATGAAAAAAATGATGATTTTGGCTTTATATGAGGAACCAAAAGAAAAATCATAACCTACCCAAATAGGATGAGAAGATGTAATAAGAAGGGATTTAAGGGAGATTGAAACTTCGTGGCATGGACTAAATAATGAAGCTTTCAACAGGCTGGTGTGGAGAAAGGGTCTGCGTAGCTATGTTGGCCTGACATGGATTTTTGCTGCGATGAGGTGATAGTAGTATAAGTAATAGTCTCCAAATAGTCTAATAACTTAAAAGTCGTCCAAAAACAGTTTTTGAGCGTTGGAAGCCAGCATCTTTGTGTGAGAATTAACAATACTAAGACCTATAGTAAAAATTTTAAATCGTGATTGATGAAAAGGTAAACAATTTATTTTGCTCTCTGCAAGAATAAATAGCATAAAAAAATAAAAAATCTTAAACCTTAATAAGCTACAGAGTAAGTGTTGTATGTTTTAGTGTATGGATCATATCTGTCATATTTGTCAATTCCGTAGTTTACTCCATAAGGATTTGCATCGTATGAGCTATAGCCCAGATTGAAGTCATAATCTGCATAGTCTCGTTTGTAATCTTGTCCGTATTTGTCCCCATATACCGGGCTGGAATATTTCAAATCATTTCTATAGCTGTCGTGGACAACTGCCGGTGCCGCATATTTTAAATCATTTCTGTAGCTATCTCCATATGTCATGGCGGGGTACTTGAAATCATTTCTATAGCTGTCATAAGCAGGTTGGGGAGCTGCATACTTCATATATTTCCTGTAGGTATCCCCATACATCGGAGTTGTATATACGTAGTCAGAATTCAAACTGAAATAATATAAGTATGTTAAGCGCTTGCAAATTTCCATATCAAAAATGACATAAAAAAGAATTGGTTTTACAGCTTATTTATTCCTTTTCTTTATTTCAATACTTGAAACATATACAAAGAGATGTCTATTAAATAAAATAAATTGGATGGAATAAGGTTTCGAACGCAGAATATTGAAGAAAAATGTTATTTACAAAAGGATGAAATTGTGCAAAAACACTTGAAATCCTGGTACTTCTGTTCGAGTTCCAAGAGCTTCTGTCTAGGGAGCGACTTTAGTGAGCCATCTTCTATGCTTTTCTACTATGTTAAACCTTTTTAATAAAAAGAGGAAAAGAAGGATGGAAATAGTTTCAGACAGTAAAATACACACTAAATAAATGGATAGGATAGCTTTTTTGTCATATTTTAGACAGAGTACGATGACACAAATGCCCTCTTAGATGACTTCATTCCCCTCCAAGATCTGTCTTACACCCATGGTTACTCAGAGCCTAGTGACTATTGCGGTATTTTTTTTCTTTTTTTATTACTTTAATTAGTCTTATTTATTCGATAAGTTCTCACAAGTTAATATTTAATTTTGATTAGAATAAAAATTCCTTTCAGTATGACTAGCCTTCAATTAATCTCTGTTAACTATTGATATCTATAGGCTACTTAAGACAGAAACATGCTCTCTGTTACAGTTTCTGTCGATAGAGGGACCTTGTTTTTTGGTTACGAATATTGAAAAGAAAAAGGTCAGTATTATTCACAGGAACTGATAAATTCTGTTTAATCTTAAATCTAAGAAAATTTTCAGGTTTGTCCAAATACATTGTAATTTAGACAGCTCCAGAGATGGACATTACTCCAAGATGATAATAAAACTAGCAAAGACAAACATTCCTGAAATTCCTGAAAGAACAAGGTGCTTGCTTTTCTTCCGCTGTTAACAGAAGCATGCAAAGTAAATTGAAACGGTTTACTTTGCTTTGAAACTGGTCAATTACAACTTTAACTTCGTTATTCTGAACTTTTGCTATTCTTGAAACAGGGTAGTGAATTGTAATGAATATTTTGGGAAAATTTATTTCAAATTATTTTTATTATATTGAACCTTAATCCGCACTTTTTTTCATTTGGTGAGAACTAGCTTCAAAGTGTCATTTGAAATAAGTGCGAAACAGAATTTCATCAAAATTAAATCAGTATATTAAAAAACCTTATCCAAGACTGTATTTAACCAGTTAAGATATAACAAATTTTGTGCCGCCATATAAGCCAAAAGTTAGTTCCTAACTGGGACAAATATTCAAAAGAAAATATTTGCTTCATTTAGAAATAGCCGAAAACAATGCAGTTTGTTCGTGATTTAGTCACTCTGTCTGGATAAAAATATTTCTTATGCATCGGAAATAGTAGCCTATGTCATTTGTTATTGAGGCATTTATTTCTCTTAACCCAACATTATAATATTCAAATGTTCTTTTGTTCCAACAGACTTGTATTTTGCCGAGGTTTATGGGCTTTTCACGCAAATAAATTATATTCTATTGACTTCACATCAGTTGGCAAATACGGTGCATTACATTAATAAAATGATGGGGACAGATTAATTCTCAGTGATTGATGGAACCCCCAAACCCCTTAGTTAGTTTAGCTGTGTGATAATAATTTGAATTTATCGTTTTTAATCATTAAAATCTCCCTTCGGCTTTAACCAAAATGTTCCATTTCAAACTAGCCTGTGAAGAAAAATTATCTTCTGCTCTTATAGATTTTGTTGTATTTCTGCTAAGAAATCATATGCCTTTGGTTTGCTCATCAGCTTTATACTAACAATACCACCGTCCTTACACTGGTAACACATCTGCTGACGACATTGGAATTTAGTTGAAGATCCTGTTTTGAATTTTTGCAGTTTAATTTTATTTATATAGAACTTCCGAATTAAACACCTTATTCTATCGAATCTTTATTTAGGAAGAACCTATTCATGTAAAAGATAAGCTAAAGCTAGACTTGCGTGTCAGTCGTCGCCAGAATTCTGTTTGAAGAGGTCAGCTTTGAAAAATAACTTGTCCCTCATTTTTTCACCCCAAAATGTGACACAACCTAAGACTGGAGTGGAGGGGGGTGGACCTAAAAGAAAAATCTCCCTGACTATGATACTGGTGTCTAGACGAAAAAGTAAGGAAGTGCTGAATTTAATGTGATCTCCGTTTCGCATTATTTTATAATAAAAATTTACCCTCTTGGCAAATAATCAAAAGTAGCCTAATATAAAAAATTACCTTTTTTCTTCTTCCATCTCTACCATCTCCGTTGGTTCTTCGACATTAGTCTGAGTCTGAGCTGGTTCTTCGACATTAGAAGAGAAAACTATTCCCACGAGGGCAAAGAAAAGCACCTACAGAAAAAATTAAAATTATAGCTTATTTTATTAAGTGGGATTTGTATGATGCTATTGCAAACTATAATTATATTAAAAGCAGTGGCTGTAGAGCAGGACTGAAAAAATATGCTCAATGGAAACTGAAATCATAACTCATATGTAATGGTTTTTATACTTTTAAAATACCCATGTAGATGCCTTAGCTAGATCCAGTGCTATGACATTATTTACTTCTGTTTTCTTTTTTTGTAGCCGAATTTACGTTCTAATGGTTCCAAACTGTTTCGCGAAAATTTTCTGTCTATACCTTTAATGGTTTAGCTGCAAATCGGTAGAAGGACCGACAGAAAGCAGGGAGGGAAAGACAGTTAATTTTACATGCACATCATATACATTTTATATGCTACTGGTCCCACTACTACTACACTACTATACCACTACACTACTAATACTATTAACCCGTTGCAGGAGAAAGCCCTCTGAGGTCAACGGAGCTGCGCAAGTCCTCTTTCAACTCAATTTTTTTAAAGCTTCACTGTTTACGTCCTCAAAGGTCTAATTTCCTTTTAATTCTCTCCTGTAACCTCCTCCCAACTCATTTGGGGACGAACTTCTTTTCTTTCTTTTTCCCAGATGAATGGTCTAATTCCAAGAGGAAATCTATCATCCTTCGTCCGTAAAAGTTGCTTAGCTATCTTAACCTTTAATTTTATTATAGACATAAAAAGTGGGGTTTAATTACACTTTTCGTGCAGCTTATTGTTTGTTATACAATCAGTCAAACGGATACCTAAAACTAACCTGAGACAACTGTAGAAAACACCTGTCATATCTTCTCAACTTTTGGAAACAAACACGTTTCATAACCGCACTTGACCACAGTCATCGCCATGGCTTACAAAATTCTAATGTCAGTTCAATGGCTTATCCTTCTATTATTCCAAACTTTCTTTAACTGTGAAAAACAGACCGGCCCCTTTGCCATTCTGCTTTTGACATCTTCACTGTATACACCATCTTTACTAAAAGATGCTACCCATATAATTGGAGCTATCGACTTGAGTATTTTCCTCATTACCTAACATCATCTCTTCGTTCCAGTGCATTCCCAGTAACCTAGTCTACCTACTGTTAATTTTCTTGCACCGATTCTTGGTGCAATTTAATTTTCTTCCTGCCTTATTTTTTGTAATTTATTCTTGCCCCTTTAACTGTTAAAACCTCCAAATATGTATTTCTTTTGCCAATATTTTTATCTAGAACACTCTAATCACCTGCATAGTCTTATACCTAGAAAGTTTTACCTCCCCATTCAAGACCATATTCTTTAAAACACTTTACCGTGCATTTTAGGGCAAAGGCCACCAAGTTGAAAATTTTCAATGAGCGAATAATATTTTATACAAAATTAACGATTTTTGTGTAGTTTTGAGTTTAAGATTGCGTTTTAAGTAGTGTTTTCGTTTTAAGTAGTAATTGCCCCCTCCTCAATAATTTGGATAAAAAATTATTAAGTAACTTTAAAACTATTGCTCGTTTTAATTTTAAACTTCGTTTTTTATTTTCGATAATTTTTTCAATTAATCCATACTCATTTTTAATATAAAAGACAAAGAAAACAGGGGTGCATTACACTTTCTTATTATATATTCCACATTAGTATTTATACAAACATACCGCCTTCGAAACCTTACCATCAAGTAAATAGGTGAACCTATTTGATGGCAAAATTGTGAAAATGTACTATACTTTCTGCTTCACCACGTTAGCTCAGGTCAAAATGTTTCCCCCGATACGCAGGGGCGTCCCGAGGGCCCCCCACCCCAACTTTTTTGGCATTCGATAAAATTTTCGCCAAAGGCGAATATTTCGGCAGAAACTTTTTGAAATCGGCAGAAATTTTTCAAAATTGGCCGAAATTTAGCAAAATTCTTGATTTCTGCAGAAAATCTGGCATAAATCAGGTAGCGATTCGGTAAAATTACGAAGATCACCCTTCCCCCAATAAAATGAGTCTCAGGACGCCCCTGCTGATACGTAAGGGTCTTATACTTCCTATAATCTATCAGTTCAATATAAGATACACCCTTTACATCTGCAAATAGGACAGTAATGGAATCACTGAAAAACAAGAAGTCATTGAAAAAGAGCATTTTTTTTTTTCATTGAAAAACATGAAAAGAAATCCCCGAAAAAGAACTAAGTATTTCTTTTAACCAGCTCCAAAAAAAGAATTGTCATAAATGTACGGAGGATTATTACTGTTATTAGTCGCATTTCACGTAACGCCAGTGCTACTTGTGTGACATTTATCTCTGCATGAGAATACTGTACGAAATGTCTGCTGCAAGTAGGCTAAAGTGAATCCAAACAATATATGTATATTTTCTCACAAATTAGAAATTTTAGGCTCACAAATGAGCGATGCCAGCCCATGTTCTTTATCTATTGTTATCAGTTTTAATATGCAGCACTAAGAGACCGATCTTCGCTGGGTGAAGGGAATTTTAGAAACAAATATTCAGGGTCGCGCTCCCCTTTCCGGAAACGTATACTTCCCATACTCTGATTAACACAAAAAAAAACTTTTGTGAAATTTTTCTAGATTTCGCTTTATTTTAAACAAAGGGGAGCGTAATTTTCAAACTCTAGGTGTTAATTTTTTCCCATCCGATTGGCATCCCAGGTAAGATTCAATTAATGTAAATTTTCCACGACAATGCTGCCAAGAATCGTTGATATTTTCTGGATATTCTTAATCAAACGATGCTCAACGAATAAGTTAGCAATTCCCACTTTTTTCAATACTTTAAACTAAAAATACTGTCAGTATTTCAGATCTAAGTAAAATTTTCAGGGGGATTCTCCATATAGGAGACTTTCCGCAGGGGTGGGGAGAAATTTATCCGCCGCGTTTTTTCATGTGACAACACCCTTCTTTGTTATTTTTTTATTTTAAAAAAAGAAAAACAACTCAAAGTACTCTTTGAGTGCCATGTGTCACTTTACGATTGCCTTATTAAGTAAAACTTACAAAGAGCAATTAAATATAAAAATTAGTTTATAAACGAGCCAATAAATAGCTCTATCTGTTGTCCATGTGTCGGGCCCAGCCTTTCCAATCCAAAAATGTCACCCAAATTGCGCTTTTAGTGTACCATGTGGCACTTTATGACGGACTTATCGAGTCTAGTGCTTATTAAAAAAACTTTAATATACCAGATTTATCTTTTATAAGTCCTTAAACAACTCTCTATTATGTTCAAGTGCCTTAATAGCGACGAAGATAAATAAGAGGACATATCACTGCTGCCCATGTAAAAAAATGATGTTTTCTTGTTTTTCAATGAGCATCGTGCATCATGCAATTTTCCTGTATAAGGTTTCAACAATGGTAATATAAAGGGTGTACTTTTGATTTGGTAAGACGCCGTTTTAAAATTACATTCAAATGAATGACGCGATGCACAGGGCTGCTGGAATAGTGCGTAGTTCAACTGCGATATTGTCTCCTATGATTGGCACGGGAGTAGAAGGAAGTGGATGGACGATCTGCACTTTAATATTAAAGGTAAAGCTGGCAAGAAATCCGTCCTTATTAAACTCACCATCACCCACCCGAAGTGATTACAGTACACTACTGTCGTCTGCACCAACTCATTGCTGGCAACCTTAGTAAAAGTTGAGTGCGCTACTCAATTTATCTTTGTTTGATGCGTGGCCATTGTTCATAAACGTATTCTGTAATACTTTTGAATTAAACCGAGTATCGTCTTTGCTAAATAGTAATTTTTCTTCGTTATTGCTTGAAGAAAAATGTCTTATTAAAGATTTCGGGAAGGAACGGGCTATCTTTAATTTTTAACCGCTGGGTACACCCTCCCCCCCCCA
The DNA here is from genome assembly GCF_049724085.1 of Artemia sp. Qi Xiang Cuo. Taxonomy (NCBI): domain Eukaryota; kingdom Metazoa; phylum Arthropoda; class Branchiopoda; order Anostraca; family Artemiidae; genus Artemia; species Artemia sp. Qi Xiang Cuo. The sequence goes on from NC_142795.1 coordinate 38,253,662, forward strand.
TCAGGTGGAAGAGTTCTCATGTGGTCCCAGGATAGGGACAGCTGGGCAGTCCCTATCAACTATGTAAGATGGCCTAACTTTAGGTTCCTTAACCAGTTCGTAAAAACCAGCATTGTCCGGCTATCAACTTTGATGTGTTTTATAACGTTATTAAAAATATAGTTTATATCTACTTTAATTGGTTCTAAGAGGCTAATAAAATCAGTAAAAGGTAGAGCTCTTTTCTTCTTTGGCTCAGAACTAACTTTATAAAGCAACGGAAAGTAACACATGAAGAACAAGGCATTTAAAAGGGATCTGATTCCCATCTGCATCTTCTTATAGTAACAAAAGAACAGAAAGTGAAGACAATCTTAAAAGGGAAAGCAGCTCAACTTTGACCCAACTTGGTAAGAAACATTATCCAGTTAATTGTCCAGCATCAGCTTTGGCTCATATTTGTGATTGCCCCTTTCAACAAAGAGACTTGATTTTCCCTTAAACTAACGGGAAAAAATTCAGAACAGAATCGTCAGGATTTTTAGACGTCTTTAAAACACATGTAGGCTTGTGTTTGTCACAATTTTCCTAACACCCTTTTCCCAACAGGGGGTTTTAGAGGAAAGGAGTTGAGGGGGCACTTGCTACGGGCGCAAAAATCTTAGAGGCGCAAATTTGAAATACATAATCCAACATTTACAGTCATTGTGCAGTTTTTAAAATGTTATCTACATTAAAATAAAGTAGAGGTCATAGCTGGCGGGAAATTAATTACTTACTATGATACTTATATAATAATACTTAGTTCTTGCTGTAAGTATAAACAAATTGAAGAGGCCAGAACCGCGACTGCTTTCCCCTAGGATAAACCATGCTCATTGACTATCCGGAGGTGGTCCCCCTCTTGCCCCCCTCCAAATAAAACAGCTGAAGCTACGCCCTGTATATATATATAGTAAATATTCAAATACCTTTCTTATCATTTTTGCAAATGAAAAATAGTACTGTCGACAACAGAAAAGATTATTGAATATTTATATAGATGAAAAGCAAGTGCCTTGATGTACAGCTGTTATAAGAGGAAATATGTAGAATTTTATACGAATATTAATCAAATTTATCATCAATTTTAACGAGTGTTTTGAAATGTAGTCCTTAAATTTTATGACCATATGCAAAACCGATTTAGCCTATCTTTTGGTCCGCTAGTCTTTGGATCTAAGGTAATTGATCCATGTAAGGAGTGCAATGAACTGTCATGTTTTTTGTGACTTCGTTATATATACAAGGAAAAAGTAATGAGAGTAAAGGAAACTTGAAAGAAGATATTTCGATGTAAATTCTCAAAAAGGTATCTGTGAAGGGTCAAGTTATAACTTCTTGAACTATAACTGATTGAATATAGAAAACTTAACCAGCATTGCTTTTGTAAGCTATTGCAAAGTCCATTATAGAGTAACTGTAATTATCAAAAAGCAGTGTCTGTCTTTAAAAAAAAAAATCCTTAATATATAAGAGATAAGGGGTATATTTGAAAAGATTGTTGTTCAAAGCTATAAGAAGTTCCAACCTTGGATTTTTTTTTCTTATTGTCTCAACCTGTAAGAAGTTTACACAGCCTGTTAAGAATTGTCATCGTGTGAAGTGTTCACCCTTGATTTTTACGACTTTTTGGTTCAGTATTATTTTTTTTTTTGCTCCGCCATAATTAAGCCTTTATACTTGTATGAATTGCGAATAATTCGATTTTCAGCCTGAAAGGACACTAAAAAGTGTCCTGGCTGCACCCAATACAATCTTTTTACTCAAATAGATCTCACTATTTCTCTCACATTTTAATTGTATATCATAAGCAATTTAATTGTTTGTTCACATGATATGTTGTTGCTGGTCTCCTAGATCTAGCTGTAGTTTGTTCAGCCTTTTGAAACGGTGCCCTTATATTTCTGTTATTTTGAAAGGTTCTAGATTCTCCCATCGACTGTGTCAAATGTTAAATTTTATTCTAGGACGCGGTAGAACTTATTCAAAACTTGCCTTTTGGTTTGGAGCTTTTTTTTTAACCACTTTACTTGAAGTGCATAGTTTTGTTTTTTCTTAATAAAATAAAAATTTCCGATATAATAGAAGTTAGTTGAACAAAATACTCTTGTTTGCTCTACTGTAATCATAACAGCAATTAAAAAGTAATAACATAAGGTCAGCAATAAGGCTTGACTTACTTGACTTGAATTTCTTGCGTGGCAGCGTCGCCAGCATAGAGGGAGCCAGACATCAGCGCCGTTAGCCGTCTCCAGAGTGGTCTGTCCTGGGTGAGGATTTGAGCTTCGTTGGGTTTGACGCTTCGGGTAGTGAGTCGACCGTGGATGACGTCCGCCTATTTTTTTCGTGATTTACCTCTGGGCTTTTCCAGCCGTTTGTAGTTGGATCAAAGTCGAAGATGACTCGAGTGGGTGTTTCAGTGAGTAGGGGAAGTAGATGACCTTACCAACGCAGCGAAATAGACTCGAGCTGCTCATACAGGAGTGGCAATATAAAGAACAGAATGACCTTGAAGTCCCGTATCCTGCCAAACTATCTAACGCGTTTGAATTTGCGAAGGTGTTTCGTCTGAACAGCATCTACCTTCATCATCTGCGTCTGAGTTATGGGTCAGGTCTCTGACGAATATAGCATAATGCCAACTGCTTATGCAGAGTAGATTCGTGCTTTTGAGTGACAGCTGATCTGGGGTTTGTGAAGCATTGTTCTCAGAAGACGGCATTGGCCTTTGCTGCCCTTGCTGATATTTCTGCATCTAAGTTTTTATTTGAGCTGACAATTGAACCAAGGTTGGTGAACTGCTTGACCTTCTCAGTATTTTGACTCAACAGTTCTATAGATGTCAGGGGGCTAGATAGTACCCTGCGACAAGCATTACTTTGGTGTTAGATGGTTTGCTTTTAGACCGTTTTTATGCAGTTTTTATGCAGCAGAGCCTAGCGAGCTCATCGAGACTTTCGCATATTAGTGTTAGGTCGTCAGCAAAGTTGACGCCCGTGTGAATTCAATTGCCGAACACCATTTCTACTTTAAAATGGCGAGAAAGACTGATCGTTTGCAGTGACAGTGTTTTGGTGTTATTGTAAAGCTATGTGAACAGATTGACAATTTTCGTGGGCACATCATTAGCATTAGCTGTCTAAACCCACATTGACTGTCTGTCGAAATTGTCGAAGACAGATCAAAAATGAACGAAGGCAATGTACAACTTTTTTTAATATTCTACAGTTTTTTCCTACCAGCTGTCTAATTATAGGGATTTAGACAGCTGGGTTCACGCCTGGCATGAAACTAGCTTGCTTGGGGTGACAGATGGAATAGAAGTAACTTGTTGTTTGCTTGAGAAGTAGCATGACGAAGAGTTTGCCAGTTCTGAGAGCACAATTATGCCACGGTAGTTACTACATTCTACTTTTCTTCCTTCCTCCTTGTAGACTTGTACAAGTATGCCTATCTTCCAGTCTGATGACATCATTTCAGAGCGTTAGACAGTACTGAAAGGCATTTGCAGCCAGAAAATCATGGGTAGACTGCCATTCTACAGGATTTCCGATGTCAGGCCTCATATTGCCGACGATTTGTTATTCTTCAGCTTTCAGATTGCAGCTTTAATTTCTTCCGCAATAAATTTAAATAGAGCAAAAGTATTATCGTGACAGTGGATTGGTCTTTCCATGGAAGTACTTGGTCCAGAGATGAACCCTGACTGTTGCAGGGCTAACGCAAGCTATTTCTTAGTTGGGAAGCGTTTTTAATCAACGAATGAATTAAATAGAATAAAGTCAGATTTATTAAATAAAACCAATAAAACAAAGAATGTATCTGCAGATATTAGGGTCTTTTGCTGAACTGACTGAAGGTCTTTTCCTTAGGTTTCAGCTGTATTTAACTAAGGAAGATCCTAATATCTTGTACCTTGCAACATGAGTGGCTAGAACCTTTTTCACGTAGCGGGAAACCGACTGAATATTCACAGCAAGTGGTTAAGCATAGTTAATGAAAGAAAGTAGGCAGGTTTGCATCCTGACGAAAGTCAGGACGTAATCTGTCAGATAAAATCTGTTTTTATGCCAATAGGTCTTTCATGGTTGCATTGTAACTGAACCCCCGTGTAACTGAACCCCAAGCAACTGAAGCCCTATAACTGAACCACCGTGTAACTATACCCCCGTGTAACTGAACCCCATGTAACTGAACCCCCATGTAACTGAACCCCCGTGCAACCGAACCCTCGTGCTACTGAACCCTCATGCAACTGAACCCCCTTTAACTGAACCCTCGTGCAACTCAACCCCACTTAACTAAACCCCCGTGTAACTGAACCCCCATGTAACTATAACTGTGTGTAACCATGTAACCATGTAACTGTGTGTTAACAGAACACAACTGATGAGCAAGAAGTGATGAAAGAGACGGCAATACCGAACTCTCAGCTACCATTCTTGGGAGACATCTGACAGTTTATAAGTGTTCACCAAATTCCTGTGTTGTTTCAAACTTCCTTTTCGGTGAATAAGCGGCATCACGGTAGCGTACACCTGGCGATGATAAACCACATCAGTCCAGATTTGTCAGGAAAAAATTACTCAGTGATAATTTATTGCTCCTGCTAGCATTATGCGCTTCTAGGTCCGGGCTTAGGGACCTAGGGGTAAATCCAGGCCTGAGCGTGGACATATTTCCTTTTGGTCAATTGGCTTTCCCCTTAAGCGCTCTCTGAACGTTCCAACTTAATACACAAATCCCTTTTCGAGATATGCCATTTTGCAAATCTGCATGCATATACTGGGTTTTGATCTAGTTCAAGTTCCACCTCAAATACCTCATTCTGTCAAGTTTTTAACTTAATATGCGTAGCCTTAATAGTGCTAGTTTAATAGTAGCAGAGGTCGTAGTAGGATCAGCAGAAGTAATAATAGTGTTGAATTAGTAGTAATAGTAGTAGCAGTATTAATTGCAGTAGTAGCAGGTAGATGAACCAGAAGTTTAATCTTGATACGCTAAGCTGTTCCAAAAAAATTGCTGATACACCTGTATCAGCAATCTGTATGTTATTGCAAGTTACCAATTGTTAAAATTTTAGGTTTTTATAGAAGGGGTGATCGTAAAAACTTTGAAGGAGGCTCATTCGATTGGAAATTGAAAGTTCAAGTTCAATTTCGAAGAATCATAGGTAATCACAGGACAATCAGCCTTTCCCTCTTAACCGGCACTCCCCCCCCCAAATACATCCGATCAAAATAAAAATAAACATTTTGTTCAAAAGAGTCGAAAGCACACCGCCTCCGGCCTTTGGGGTTAACAACCCCATAAGTAGCATCTGGGGCAAGGGCTTTAAGTCTAGCTAGTTGCTCAGTGCTAACAAATAAGGTTGATTTATAAAAATTTGCTTATGAACTTTGGGGGGGATCATTTGATTGGAAATCAAAATTTCCAGTGCACTTTTTCAGAGTTAAAAGTGATCGGAAGGCTTCCACCTCACCCTATTTTTCCCCCGATACATCCGATCTGAATTTTGGGACGGCCATTTTATTTAAAACAGTTTAAAGGTTAAATAACTATATCAAAGTTAAATAGCTATGGTTCATAACCCTATTGCGTTTTACCCAATGCAAGTACGGTGGTTGAGTTGCACGAAAGTTCAGTTACACGAGGGTTCAGTTGCACGGTGGTTCAGTTACACGGTGGTCCAGTTACACAGTGGTTCAGTTACAGGGGTTCAGTTGCTTGAGGTTCAGTTACCTGGGGGTTCAGTTACACGCACACCGTCTTTCATATGTAATGTCGTCATTCTCAAAAACCTAAGGGTTTGTCTCATACATTTCTGGAAAATGAGTTATTGTGCTTATAAAATCCCTCCAGAATAAATCTTTCAAATGTATGCAAATATGGGCCAAATTTTATGAATAAGACTAAGTCTACCTCTTGTCCAAGTCTACACTTTATGTATTTTCCGGTGTGCGTGTAACTGAACCCCCGTGTAACTGAACCCAAGCAACTTCTACTGCTCTTACTACGACCTCTGCTACTATTAAACTAGCACTATTAAGGCTACGCATATCAAGTTGAAAATTTGACAGAATGAGGTATTTGAGGGGGAACTTGAACTAAATCAAAAGACGCTATGTGCATGCAGATTTTCAAAGTTGCATATCTCAAAAAGGGACTTGTGTATTAAGTTGGAACTTTCAGAGAGTGCTTAAAGGGAAAGTCAATTCACCAAAAGGAAATATATGCACGCTCAGGCCTATATTTACCACTAGGTCCCTAGGCCCGGACCTAGAAGCGTATAATGCTAGCGGGAGCAATAAATTATAACTGAGTAATTTTTTCCTGACAAAAACTGGACTAATGTGGTTTATCGTCGCCAGATGCACTCTGCCGCCACGCTGCATATACGCAGAAAAGTGACTTTTAAACAACACAGGAATTCCATGGTCACTTATAAACTGTCAGATGTCTCCCAAGAATGGTAGCTGAGAGTTCGGTATTGCCCCTCTCTTTCATCACTTTTCGCTCATCAGTTGTGTTTTGTTAACACACAGTTACGTGGTTACATGGTTACACACAGTTACAGTTACATGGGGGATCAGTTACATGGGGTTTATTTAAATGGGGTTGAGTTGCACGGGGGTTGAGTTGCACGAGGGTTCAGTTAAATAGGGTTCAGTTGCATGAGGGTTCAGTAGCACGAGGGTTCAGTTCCACGGGTTTCAGTTGCACGGGGGTTCAGTTGCACGGGGGTTCAGTTATACGGGGGTTCAGTTGCACGGGGGTTCAGTTACATGGGGGTTCATTTACAGGGGGATTCAGTTACACGGCTGTTTAGTTAAATGGGGATGAGTTTCACGTGGGTTGAGTTGCACAAGGGTTCAGCTAAAGGGGGTTCAGTTGCATGAGGGTTCAGTATCACGAGGGTTCAGTTGCACGGGGGTTCAGTTGCAAGGGGCTTGGTTATACGGGGGTTCAGTTGTACGGTGGTTCAGTTGCACGGTGGTTTAGTTGCTTGGGGTTCAGTTACACGGGGGTTCAGTTACAATGGAACCGTATTTTCCTATACAACCTCACGTATTTACAATATTTGCTCTTTATTATGAGCGCCAATATTTAGTTCTGGTACACGTCCCAGTGGGGCTCATCAGGCCCGCTCTGGAGGGTCTTTAGGTCCTCCTTATTGAGTGGCCAGCCATTGATGAGACAAAAAAAAAATATTTCACTTAGGTGAAATACTACCTAGAATAAACACCAGTGGTATATTCAAAAATTAAGCCACTTTATTTAGCTAAAAGCTGTAATTGTACTTGTTTTTTTTTGTTTTTTTTTCTTCTTACAGTCAAATCCTCGGAAAACAAAATGTTTCTCGAACGCATAAAAACTTCGCATATACCCTTGTAAAATATGAAAATTCCAGATACGACCTTGGGTTTAGGCTCGAAAACACCTTGTTTAGGTGTTTATAACCTTTGGCCCTAAATTTCATAGTTACTTGATATACAAATTCATGGCGGTAGCGGTAGAGTTTAGTTAGACCGTTTTACCAACAGCCATCCTAGCCGTGTTATTAGTGCACTGGACTTAAAATCCTCAGAACAAGGTTCGAGTCCCGGTGTCACCGGTTATTTGGTTCGGAAAGGGGGTCAATGGTTTGAACATGTAAACTCAGTCAGACTCGACCCAGTTCCAAATGGTACCTGGAGAAATTTGAGGGAAAAACACGGGAAGCGCCGGATGATTTTACCCCAACCACGCATTGCACTCCTGGCCAAAAGCAGTGAATCCTGCGCAACGCAGACCATTGGTCAGCATGCGAAAAATTTATAAATTTAAGTTTCATTTAAGCGGCGGTCACAAGCGTGTCTAGCTAGAATCCCATGTCTAGACACGTGTCTAGCCGGAATTCAATGTTTAGGCAACGACCGTTCACAAGTAAAATTCGGCGCTTAGCTAGACAAGGCGCTTGGCTAGACACTGAGTTCTAGACTCTAGAACTCAATGTCTAGGATTTTTGATTACAGCCAATCAGAATGTGTCAAGTTCCACTTTTTCATCATCTATATCTACATTTTTAAACTGAAATTTAATTTTTGTTTTCTCATTAATTGTTTTTTTTTATCATTTAGGCAAATATGCAACACCAGAAATAATAGCGAAGCGCACTAAGGTACTTGTTTCGCTTATCTCATCCATTATCTTGTGAAAGTAAAATAGGCATTACAGTTTGGACGTTTTGCCTGCATAAGCTCTCTTGATTGGCTAGAAATGACAATTTGAAACTAAATTTGTAGTTTTAGCTAAGCACCGAATTTTACTTGTGAACGGTCGTTGCCTAGACATTGAATTCTGGATAGACATGTGTCTAGACACGGGATTCTAGCTAGACACGCTTGTGAACGCCGCTTTAGAAGTCAAACCAAAAGTTTCAAGGATCATTTTCATTTAATACTTTTTTTTATAGTTTTTTTTCGAAACATACATCGGAAGCCCTTGGAAAATTGAAACCGAGTTAGGGCACTAGGAACTGAGAAATTGTGTAACGACTAATGAATATGCCCCGACTTTCATGCGAAGGATGAGAATAAGATGCATAAAAACGAATTTTTTTTTTTTTTCAAATAAATTAATCTTGGCTTGGACTCACACTGACCTGGGACCAGCAAGCGTTTGCAAAATAGTGAAAACTGTATATCTGCCACACCAGTAGAATGGCCCCTATTGACCCCACGAGAACACCGTGCTGCCACCTACAACTTTTTTTAACACCAAATATGGGCATAGAGTCCCTAGGGGAAATGGATTTCTGGGAAATTGATTGCGTAATCAAAGTGTGTCAATGACCTAAATTTCCAAAGGTATTGTTGTTGTTGTTGTTGTAAGTGCACGCTCTCAGCGAATGTCAAGGTCAATGTTGTTGTTGTTGTTGTAAGTGCACGCTCTCAGCGAATGTTATGAGTTTCCAGAAATTTGGAACACCTGTGCTGTCGACCTCAATTCCCCTATCGTGAATAAATAATTCCTCTTAAAAACAACAAATTAATTCCCCTTTCTTGACAGATCAATCAACCAATGACATCTTCTGTCAGACCTTAAAAATTTCCGCCTATAAACGATTCTCCAGGAATAGATCCAAGTCATTAATGTCTTTGCCTCGGAAACAAATCTCCTGGTCAAACTCCAAAAGATATTAATAACCAAACGCCATGGAAACAATTCTCCAAGAAACATCTTAGCGATGAATTGTTTTAGCGCGGGAATCAGGTTTCTTAGTAATTTGAAATGCGTCAGCGCAGAGATGCCAAAAACAAAAGGAACACGCTGAAATTATGTTTAGGGATTATTTGGGCGAAACTGTTTTAGACAGGTTATGGAATTATTTCGGCGAAACAGTTAGAGACATTTTAAAAGATGATTTAAAAGATGATTTTAGAAGAGGATTTGAGGGTGAAACTCTGTGGTCGTTATACCACACAAGTTCCATTTGAACAGTGTTGTGAGGTCCCCTACCACAACCCCAAAGGGTTCCGATCCCCCAACCCCGAAGGAAGCCACCGGTCCTCAAAGGTTCTCCGGATTCCCAAAGGGCCCCCGGCGCCCCAAAGGCTCCTGAGCCCCCATTTTAATACTTTTTTAAGGCTTTATTATATTTTTTCAGAACAAGTTTTTTTCTTAATGTCCTTCCTAAACCAATTTTACAACTTGAAGTAGTTATCTTTTCCCCCACAACTTTACTATAAGGCTTTTTGCACACCCAAACATCAAGCAATACTTTTCAAAGCCATTTCAGAACAAGTTCTTTTCTTAACGTCCCTCCTAAACCCATTTTACAAGTTAAAGTATCCATCCTGTACACCCACAACTTTACTGCACTGATTTTTAATTCTCCAACAACAAGCAATACTTTTCAAAAGCCATTTCAGAACAAGTTTTTGTCTTAATGTCCCTCCTAAACCCATTTTACAAGTTTAAGTACCCATACTTTTCACCCACAACTTTACTTTACAGCTTTTTGAATACCCCAACAGCAAGCAATACTTTTCAAAAGGCATTTCAGAACAAGTTATTTTCTTAATGTCCCTTCTAAACCTATTTTCCAACTTGAAGTACTTATCTTTTTCCACACGTCTTTACTTTCCGACTTTTTGCATACCACAACACCAAGCAATACTTTTCAAATGGCATTTCAGAACCAGTTCCTCTCTTAATGTCCCTCCTAAACCCATTTTACAAGTTGAAGTACCCACCCTTTTCACCCACAACTTTACTTTACAGCTTTTTGAATGCCCCAACTCCAAGCAATACTTTTCAAAAGGCATTTCAGAACAAGTTATTTCCTTAATGTCCCTTCTAAACCTATTTTCCTACTTGAAGTACCCATCCTTCTCACCCACAACTTTACTTTACAGCTTTTGAATGCCCCAACACCAAGAAATACTTTTCAAAATGCATTTCAGAACCAGTTCCTCTCTTAATGTCCCTCCTAAACCCATTTTCCAACTTGAAGTTCCCGTCATTTTCACCCACAACTTTACTTTACTGCTTCCTGAATGCTCCAACACCCAGCAATATTTTTTAATGGCATTTCAGAACAGGTTCTTTACGTAATATCACTCCTAACCACATTTTACAAGTTGAAGTACCCATCCCTTTCCCCCACAACATTACTTTACAGCTCTTGAATGCCCCAACACCAAGCAATACTTTTCAATGCATTTCACAACAAGTTCTTTTCTTAATGTCCCTCCTAAACCCATTTTACAAGTTGAAGTACCCATCCTTTTCAACCCACAACTTTACTTTACAGCCTTTGAATACCCCAACACCTGCCAATACTTTTCAAAAGGCATTTCAGAACCAGTTCCTTTCTTAATATCACTCCTAAACCCTTTTTACAAGTTGAAGTACCCATCCTTTTCACACACAACATTACTTTACAGCTCTTGAAGTCCACAATACCAAGCAATACTTTTCAATGCATTTCAGAACAAGTTCTTTTCTTAATGTCCCTCCTAAATCCATTTTTCAAGTTTAAGTACCCATACTTTTCACCCCACAACTTTACTTTACAGCTTTTTGAATGTCCCAACAGCAAGCAATGCTTTTCAAAGAACATTTTAGAACAATTTATTTTCTCAATGTCCCTCCTAAACCTATTTTCCAACTTGAAGTACTTATCTTTTTCCACATATCTTTACTTTCCGACTTTTTTGCATACCACAACACCAAGAAATACTTTTCAAAAGACATTTCAGAACAAGTTTTTTTCTTAATGTCATTCATAGACCAATTTTACAAGTTGAAGTACCCATCCTTTTCACCCACAACTGTACTATAAGGCTTTTCGAATACCCCAACATCAAGCAATAGTTTTCAAAAGGCTTTATTATATCTTTTCAGAACAAGTTCTTTACGTAATTTTCTTCCTAAACCCATTTTAAAAGTTAAAGTACTTATCTTTTCACACACAACTTTGCTATATTCCTTTTTGAATGCTCCAACCCCAAGCAATGTTTTTCAAATGTTATTTCGGAACAAGTTCTTTTCTTAATTTCTATCCTAATCCAATTTTACAACTTGAAGTACAAATCTTGTTCACACACAAATATACATTCAAGCTTTTTTGTATTCCTCAAAGCCAAGAAATACTTTTCAAAAGGTATTTCAGAACAATTTCCCTTCTTAATATGACTCCTAACCCCATTTTACAAGTTGAAGTACCCATCCTTTTCACCCACAACTTTACATTACAGCTTTTTGGTTACCTCAACACCAAGCAATACTTTTCAAAAGGCATTTCAGAACAAGTTCCTTTCTTAATATCACTCCTAACCCCATTTTACAAGTTGAAGTACCCATTCTTTTCAACCCACAACTTTACTTTACAACTTTTGAATACCCCAGCACCTGGCAGTACTTTTCAAAAGGCATTTCAGAAGAATTTATTTTCTTCATGTCCCTCATAAACCCGTATTACAAGTTGAAGTGCCCACCCTTTCATGTTCAACTTTACTATACTGCCTTTTTGAATGCTCCAACACCAAGCAATACTTTTCAAATGACCTTTCAGAACAAGTTATTTTCTTAATGTCCTTCCTAAACCCATTTTACAAGTTGAAGTTCCCATCCTTTTCACCCACAACTTTACTTTACAGCTTTTTGATTGCTCCAACACCAAGTAATACTTTTCAAAGGGCATTTCACACTAAGTTCTTTTCTTAATGTCCCTCCTAAACCCATTTTACAAATTGAAGTACCCATCCTTTACACCCACAACAATACTTTACAGCTCTTGAAGACCACCACACCAAGCAATAATTTTCAATGCATTTCACAACAAGTTCTTTTCTTAATCTCCCTCCTAAACCCATTTTACAAGTTGAAGTACCCATCCTTTTCAACCCACAACTTTACTTTACAGCTTTTGAATGCCCCAACACCTAACAATACTTTTCAAAAGGCATTTCAGAACCAGGTCCTTTCTTAATGCCATTCCTAAACCCATTTTACAAGTTGAAGCACCCATACTTTTCACCCACGACTTTACTATACTGCATTTTTCAATGCTTCAACACCAAGCAATACTTTTCAAATGGCATTTCAGAACAAGTTATTTTCTCAATGTCCTTCCTAAACCCATTTTACAAGTTGAAGTTCCCATCCTTTTCACCCACAACTTTACTTTACAGCTTTTTGAATGCCCCAACTCCAAGCAATACTTTTCAAAAGGCATTTCAGAACCAGTTCCTTTTCTTAATGTCCCTCATAAGATCTTTTTACAAATGGAAGTACCCATCCTTTTCACACACAACTTTACTTTACAGTCTTTCGAATGTGCCAACAACAAGCAATACTTTTCAAATACATTTCAGAACAAGTTTTTTTCATAATGTCCATCCTACACCCATTTTAAAAGTGAAAGTGCCCATCCTTTTCACCCACAACTTTACTTTACAGCTTTTTGAATACCCAACATCAAGCAATACTTTTCAAAGGCATTTCAGAACTAGTTTGTTTCTTAGTGACCGTCCTAAACCCATTTTACAAGTTGAAGTTCCCATCCTTTTCACCCACAACTTTACTTTACAGCTTTTTGAATGCCCCAACTCCAAGCAATACTTTTCAAAAGGCATTTCAGAACCAGTTCTTTTTCTTAATGTCCCTCATAAGACCTTTTTCAAATGGAAGTACCCATCCTTTTCACACACAACTTTACTTTACAGTCTTTCGAATGTACCAATACCAAGCAATAATTTTCAAATACATTTCACAACAAGTTTTTTTTTCATAATGTCCTTCCTACATCCATTTTACAAGTTGAAGTGCCCATCCTTTTCACCCACAACTGTACTTTACAGCTTTTTGAATTCCCAACATCAAGCAATACTTTTCAAAGGCATTTCAGAACTAGTTTTTTTCTTAGTGACCGTCCTAAACCCATTTTACAAATTGTAGAACCCATCCTTTTTCACCCACAACTTTACTTTACAGCTTTTTGATTGCTCCAACACCAAGCAATACTTTTCAAAGGGCATTTCACACTAAGTTATGTTCTTAATGTCCCTCCTAAACCCATTTTACAAGTTGAAGTAGCCATCCTTTACACCCACAACCTTACTTTACAGCTTATTGAATGCCCCAATACCAAGCAATACTTTTCAAAAGACATTTCTCAACAATTTCCTTTCCTAATATCACTCCTAAGCCCATTTTACAAGTTGAAGTGCTCATCCTTTTAACCCAAAACTTTACTTTAAAACTTTTGAATGCTCCATCACCAAGCATTACTTTTCAAAGGCATTTCAGAACAAGTTCTTTTCTTAATGTTCCTCCTAAACCCATTTTACAAGTTGAAGTACTCCTCCTTTTCACCATAATTTTAGTATACTACTTTTTGAATGCTCCAACACCATGCAGTACTTCTCAAATGACAGTTCAGGAGACAATGTTCTCATTGATGTTAAGAAAAGTTCAAGTTATTTTCCTAACTATCTATATGAAAAGAAAAATGTTACAGATCAATTTTATTTTTCAAGAAAAAATAAAAATTTTCCACTCCCGTTTAGATTTTTCTCAAAGAGATGGAAAAATTTAAAATTACTGTTCTAAATTTTTCATAGAAGATACAAAAAGTTATACGTTGATCATGAAAAGTTAACTCAAGTCTGAATTTTATTAAAGAATTTACAGTTCAATTCTAATTTCTCCAGAGAAAAATAAAAATCTTCCTCTGCAGTTCTTAATTTCACAAAGACACAAAGAAATTTAAATTTCTCTTCTGAATTTTCGTAGAGAAAAGTTATAGTTTAATTCTATTTTTTTTTCAAAGAAAATGAAATATTTCCAACCCTTAAATAAACATTCTAAGTGCCGAAAATGCTAACGTGCCCAAAGATAATAGAAATATAACAAAGTAATGCATATAATATTTTTATTGAAGTAACAACACAAAGATATGCTACATACTTTATTTTACATTATTAACATCACTGAACAACATTGAACATTCTGAATCTGTTCCATAAAATAATTTATCGAGTTCTCTCTCTCTTGATACTAGAGTTACTCGCTTCTCTTAGTTCATAACCACTAGAATAATCATTCATCCATTTTGAGTCATATACAATTTCCACTGGGAATGTCACCTACTGATTCAATACACGTTTCATCATAGGTATTATTTGATTCATTGACTATATGATCAATAGTAGTAATAATGCTCACTTGTGCTTCATTTTCCAATCAATTTGTCATTATATTCATTAGTAATATTGTCTACCAATGCTCTTTTTATTTTACCGGCAATTTCACTGTCTATTATCACATCATTTTTACAGAGGCAGCAGGTTTGGCACGTTGACAAGATATGATTTATAATGTTGGTGTAGCAGTAGGTTCTTTTTTTCTTTACTGATTTCATTCGAATGCTAACACCGGAAAGATGACAATAAGATCTATCAACAGCTAACATGTTGCCAGAACCATTAGCTAGAAGTTACCCATCTTCATCGACTATTATTTTTGAGTTGGCATTCTCTTTGAGCACTAACTTCTCTGGAAATGATACTTTCGCATATCCACCTTTTGAATGATGAAAATTCTTGACTACTCCAAAGGAATTTAACTCCTCACTGTCATGACAACGTAGGCACACATTCCCAATAAGATCTCCACTACTACTTGTCGCATAGTTCAAATATATCTCTTTGTCAGCATTCAAGGCAACAATGACTTTATCATGTGCACACACTTTCTTCGAATAATTCATTTTCACGTCTTTTTTAAAAATATGTTTAGGTGTTTATCCCTCAAAATGGTAAAAAATGACTGATTTAACGCACGTAATAAACTCGATAGTCTCGATAACCTACCATGGAGTACCACTGGGAAAGCCGCTCCCAATATAAGAGCAACCATAGAGTACGTTTGCTACACCCGCAAGCATGCATAGTGAGAGAAAAATACAAAGTCGACATTGGGGGATTTTCCGGTGAGTATGGTTAGGTTAGGTTAGACTAGATTAAGTTAGGTTAGATTAGGTTAGGTAAAGTCAGGTTAGGTAAGTTAGGTTAGGTTAGCTAAGTTAGGCTAGGTTAGCTAGTAAACATCTTTCCATGTTAAAGTTAGGTTAGGTTAGGCTAGATTAAGTTATGTTAGGTTAAGTTAGGTTAGGTTAGCCTACGTACGCTAGTTGAGGGTGAAAAGGGTGGGTACTTCAACTTGTAAAATCGGTTTAGGAGGGACATTAAGAAAATAACTTGTTCTGAAATGCCATTTGAAAAGTATTGCTATGTGTTGGGGTATTCAAAAGCTGTAAAGTAATGTTGTGGGTTGAAAATGATGAGTACTTCAACTTGTAAAATAGGGTTTAGGAAGGACATTAAGAAAAGAACTTATTCTGAAATGTCCTTTGAAAAGTATTGCTTTGTGTTGTGGCCTTCAAAAGCTTTAAAGTAATGTTGTGTGTGAAAGGGATGGGTAGTTCAATTTGTAAAAGGGGCTTAGGAAGGAACATTGAGAAAAGGAACTGGTTGTGGAATGCCTTTTGAAAAGTATTCCCTGGTGTTGAGGTATCCAAAAAGCTGTAAAGTAAAGTTGTGGGTGAAAAGGATGGGAACTTCAACTTGTAAAATGGGTTTAGGACGGACATTAAGAAAATAACTTGTTCTGACATACCATTTGAAAAGTATTGCTTGGTGTTGGAGCATTCAAAAGCTGTAAAGTAAAGTTGTGTGTGAAAAGTATTGGTACTTCAACTTGTAAAATGGGTTTAGGAGGGAGATTAAGAAAATAACTTGTTCTTAAATGCCATTTTAAAAGTATTGTTAGGTGTTGGGCATTCAAAAGCTGTAAAGTAAAGTTGTGGGTTGAAAAGGATGGGTACTTTAACTTGTAAAATGGGTTTAGGAAGAAAATTACGTAAAGAACTTGTTCTGAAAAAATATAATAAAGCCTTTTGAAAAGTATTGCTTGATGTTGGGGTATTCGAAATGCCTTATAGTACAGTTGTGGTGAAAAGGATGGGTACTTCAACTTGTAAAATTGGTCTATGAATGACATTAAGAAAAAAACTTGTTCTGAAATGTCTTTTGAAAAGTATTTCTTGGTGTTGTGGTATGCAAAAGTCGGAAAGTAAAGACGTGTGGAAAAAGATAAGTACTTCAAGTTGGAAAATAGATTTAGAATGGACATTGAGAAAATAACTTGTTCTAAAAGGCCTTTTGGGAAGTATTTCTTTGTGATGAGGCATTCAAAAAGCTGTAAAGTAAAGTTGTGGGTGAAAAAGATTGGAACTTCAAGTTGTAAAATAGGTTTAAGAGGGACATTGAGAAAAGAATTTGTTCTGAAATGCCATTTGAAAAGCATTGCTTAGTGTTGTGGCCTTCAAGAGCTGTAAAGTGATGTTGTGGGTGAAAAGATAAGTACTTTAACTTGTAAAATGGGTTTAGGAAGAAAATTACGTAAAGAACTTGTTCTGAAAAGATATAATAAAGCCTTTTGAAAAGTATTGCTTGATGTTGGGGTATTCGAAAAGCCTTATAGTACAGTTGTGGGTGAAAAGGATGGGTACTTAAACTTGTAAAATTGGTCTATGAATGACATTAAGAAAAAAACTTGTTCTGAAATGTCTTTTAAAAAGTATTTCTTGGTGTTGTGGTATGCAAAAAGTCGGAAAGTAAAGACTTGTGGAAAAAGATAAGTACTTCAAGTTGGAAAATAGGTTTAGAAGGGACATTGAGAAAATAACTTGTTCTGAAATGCACATTGAAAAGCATTGCTTGCTGTTGGGGCATTCAAAAAGCTGTAAATTAAAGTTGTGGGTGAAAAGTATGGGTATTTAAACGTTTAAAATGGGTTTAGGAGGGAAAGTAAGAAATGAGCTTGTTCTAAAATGCCTTGTGAAAAGTATTGCTTGCTGTTGGGGCATTCAAAAATCTGTAAAGTAAAGTTGTGGGTGAAAAGTATGGGTACTTCAACTTTTAAAATGGGTTTAGGAGGGAGATTAAGAAAGGAACTTGTTCTGAAATGCCTTTTGAAAAGTATTGCTATGTGTTGGGGGATTCAAAAGCTGTAAAGTAAAGTTGTGGGTTGAAAAGGATGGATACTTCAACTTGTAAAATGGGTTTAGGAGGGACATTAAGAAAAGAACTTGTTGTGAAATGCATTGAAAAGTATTGCTTGGTGTTGTGGCATTCAAGAGCTGTAAAGTAATGTTGTTGGTGAAAAGGATGGGTACTTCAACTTGTAAAATGGGGTTAGGAGTGATATTACGTAAAGAACCTGTTCTGAAATGCCATTGAAAAGTATTGCTGGGTGTTGGAGCATTCAGGAAGCAGTAAAGTAAAGTTGTGGGTGAAAAGGATGGGAACTTCAAGTTGGAAAATGGGTTTAGGAGGGACATTAAGAGAGGAACTGGTTCTGAAATGCCATTTGAAAAGTATTGCTTGGTGTTCTGGCATTCAAAAAGCTGTAAAGTAAAGTTGTGGGTGAAAAGGATGGGTACTTCAACTTGTAAAATGGGTTTAGGAGGGACATTAAGAGAGGAGCTGGTTCTGAAATGCTATTTGAAAAGTATTGCTTGGTGTTGTGGTATGCAAAAAGTCGGAAAGTAAAGACGTGTGGAAAAAGATAAGTACTTCAAGTTGGAAAATAGGTTTAGAAGGGATATTAAGAAAATAACTTGTTCTGAAATGCCTTTTGAAAAGTATTGCTTGCTGTTGGAGTATTCAAAAAGCTGTAAAGTAAAGTTGTGGGTGAAAAGGATGAGTACTTCAACTTGTAAAATGGGTTGAGGAGGGACATTAAGAAGAGAACTTGTTCTGAAATGACTTTTGAAAAGTATTACATGGTGTTGAGGCATTCAAAAAGCTGTAAAGTAAAGTTGTGGGTGAAAAGTATGGGTACTTCAACTTGTAAAATGGGTTTAGGAGGGATATTAAGAAAAGAACTTGTTCTGAAATGCATTGAAAAGTATTGCTTGCTGTTGTGGCCTTCAACAGCTGTGAAGTAATGTTGTGTGTGAAAAGGATGGGTACTTCAATTTGTAAAATGGTTTTAGGAGGGACATTAAGAAAAGGAACTGGTTGTGAAATGCCTTTTGAAAAGTATTGCTTGGAGTTGGGGAATTCAAAAAGGAGTAAAGTTAAGTTGTGGGTGAAAAGCATTGGAACTTCAACTTGTAAAATAGTTTAGGAAGGACATTGAGAAAAAAACTTGTTGTGAAATGCCATTTGAAAAGTATTGCTTGGTGTTGGCGCATTCGAAAGACTGTAAAGTAAAGTTGTGTGTGAAAAGGATGGGTACTTCAATTTGTAAAAGGTTTTATGAGGGAGATCAAGAAAAGTAAATGGTTCTGAAATGCCTTTTGAAAATTATTGCTTTGTGTTGGGACATTCAAAAAGCTGTATAGTAAAGTTGTGGGTGAAAAGGATGGGAACTTCAACTTGTAAAATGGGTTTAGGAGGGACATTGAGAAAATAACTTGTTCTGAAATGCCATTTGAAAAGTAATGCTTGGTGTTGGAGCATTCAAAAATGCAGTATAGTAAAGTTTTGGGTTGAAAAGGATGGGTACTTCAACTTGTAAAATGGGTTTAGAAGGGATATTAAGAAAATAACTGGTTCTGAAATGCCTTTTGAAAAGTATTGCTTGGAGTTGGGGCATTCGAAAAGCTGTAAAGTAAAGTTGTGGGTGAAAAGGATGGGTACTTCAACTTGTAAAATTGGTCTATGAATGACATTGAGAAAATAACTTGTTATGAAATGCCATTTGAAAAGTATTGCTTGGTGTTGGAGCATTCAAAAAGGCAGTATAGTAAAGTCGTGGGTGAAAAGTGTGGCTACTTCAACTTGTAAAATGGGTCTACGAGGGACATTAAGACAAGAACTGGTTCTGAAATGCCTTTTGAAAAGTATTGCTTGGTGTTGGATCATTCAAAAATCAGTATAGTAAAGTTGCGGGTGAAAAGGATGGGTACTTCAATTTTTAAATTGGGTTTCGTAGGGAAATTAATAAAACAAACTTTCTTTAAAATATATAATAACGCAATAAAAATGTATTAAAAAATGGGGGCTCATTGGCATTTGGGGCGCCGGGGGTCCTTTTGAGGGCTGGGGGGCCGTTTAGGGTTGGGTGGTCCTTTGGGAGCCCTGTGGACCTTTGCGGACTGGGGGAGGGCCTTTGGGGGGCCTGGGGAGGGCCTTTGGGGGTCTGGGGGAGGGCCTTTGGGGGTCCGGGGAGGCCCTTTGGGAGCCTGGTGGTCTTTTGGTAGCCCGGTGGACCTTTGGGGACCGGGGTGCTTCCTTCGGGGTTGGGGTGGGGTATGAGGAGCCTTTGGGGTTGGGGTAGAGGACCTCACGACACTGTTAAAATACAACTTGTGTATTATAAGAACCACAGAGTTTTACCCTCAAATTCTCTTCTAAAATCATCTTTTAAATCATCTTTTAACATGTCTCTAAGTGTTTCGCCGAAATAATTCCCTATAATGGCTAAAATAGTTTCGCCCAAATAATCCCTAAACGTAATTTCAGTGAGTTCCTGTTGTTTTTGGCATCCCTGCGATTTCACAATTGAAATTACAAAGAAACTTTTTCGCGCGCTAAGATCAAAACATTCGCTCGGAAACGATTCTCTTTAGAAACAACAAATTAATTCCCCTTTCGTAAATCAATAATTCCCCTTAGAAACAACAAATTAATTCCCCTTTCATGCCAATCAATCAATCATGACATCATCTGTCATTTTTTATCTAAACTTTGCCTCGGAAACACTCTCTTTGGAAATACATCAAAGACATTAATTAACTTGACGTCATCTGTCAGACACTATTAAACTTTGCCCGGACACAATTTGATTAATGACTGTCAGCACAAGTGTCCCACTTTGATTAACCACGTGTTCTCCCTGAGAGCGTACACTTACAACAACAACAACATTGACCTTGACATTCGCTGAGAGCGTGCACTTACAACAACAACAACATCAACACCTTTGGAAATTTAGGTCATTGACACACTTTGATTACGCAATCAATTTCTCAGAAATCCATTTCCCCTAGGGACTCTATGCCCATATTTGGTGTTAAAAAAAGTTGTAGGTGGCAGCAGGGGTGAGTCCTGGGGCTGGTACCCCCCTTCTACTCACACCTTAAAAGATTTCTCTAGAAAATACCGAGATGATCCTTTACAAATTAAAATGGATGTCACTCTAAATTCTTCATTAAGACGCTCATTGTTGTTGGTTTTCGTTTTCCTGTTGCGCATGATCGGTAAAATCTCAAAATCTCATAATTTCTTCTGTCTGCGAAAGGTGGAAAGTATTGCTATGAGGAGTACATATAAGTTAAATAGCATTATTGTCTATAAAGTTTATGCACCACTCAAAATTCAAAAAAGGTTTTAACTTAATGGAAATAATTCTTAATAAAAAAAAGACTCGGGTTTTTGGACAATAAAAATTTTAGGCTCTTGTCCAAAAATATATTCATGCCATCGAGCCTCTCATTAAAAAATACTGGAAGAAGAGTCTGTGAACGATTTGCACTTTTTTTGTTAGATTTGATTAATTACGCTTTATACCTCAGCTACACCGCCATCTTGTGCATAACTGGCCGAGTTCATTTTTAATTATAGCTAGGATGAAATATGAAAAGTATAATTTTGTGAATATAACTGAATACATCTTGTGAATAACTGGCCGAGTTCATTTTTAATGAGCTCGGTCAGTGGAACTTGTGGAACTTGACACATTCTGGAACTTGACGTGTGTATAGAAAAGGTAAACGATTTGTTGCAACATTTATATTAAAAATAGATTGTCAGGATTCGAAAAACAGTGAATAACAGTAGAGATGGGGGTCCGACTCGTGACAAGACCACGTGGTCATGTCAGCATTTTTAATACTGACGGGGCACCAAATAAGGGCATAGCCACCCTAGGGAGAATGATTACGTAATGGGGTCAATGACCTCTTTTTCCAAGGTCGATTTATTTGTTGTTTCTATGTGTAATAGCTCCGGAACGAAGGTTGCACATGCGCATTGAATTCTAACGGGGACAATGTTATTGATCTAGGACTCGAGGGGGAAGTGAATTTTCTCACTTGGATTTACATAATCGCTAGGGGAAATTATTGATTCACGAAGGGGGGAATTAAGAAACAAACATGGCTTAATTGTTGTTTGGTTAGCTTAACCTGAGAAATTGATTTACATAATCGCTAGGGGAAATTATTGATTCACGAAGGGGAGAATTAAAAACATTAAGGCTTCTTTAATCTTTAGGCCTGAGGGATTTATCTATTATTGTTGTTTTTGGACAAGTGCATGCTAGGGGTGAATGTCAAGGTGTCCTGGAATAGGAAACAGTTAGATCACATGTTTCCTTCTCAGCCAATCATAGAGTCGGATACATCCTCCTTCTCAGCCAATCAGAGGCCTGCTTACATATGATTTCCCCGTTACATAACAATTCACCCTTGAGATTTCGTATATAACGGGCATGCAATGTGATTAAATTATCAGAAAGTTCCAGAACACAATGGATAGAACATATTAAAATTATTGATGAACTTGAAGCCTTGGCCGCCACAATTATCAATGTAAACTCTGTTTTCATTTTTTATTTTCAAATAAAATTGTTTTCCGTGGTCACCCTCTACTATATTCGGGATCCTGCCCCCCGCTCCCCGCGCCCCACATCCCGCTCTGATGTTTAATAGCGATAAAAAGCGTGAAATAAGCTCTTTTTCGTTAAGTAAACCCCAACCTTCCTTCCCCCGCGGTTTACGAGCTTAATTCTGTTTTCGATAAATTCCGTATCTTATCTAAAAGCAACTGTCAACTTTCTGTCAGTCCCTTACTATACAGTCCGCTATGGCTTGACTTACAGATTTCTTGCAACGATTTAATTATCTGATAATTACTGACACCCCTTTAAAGTACATCCGGCTTTGATAATTATACAATAATTTGGATAGCGGCTTAACCAAAGGTTTCTCTGAGAAGGTTAGCTTCGCGTGAAAAAAAAGAGATTATTTTTAATTAACCTTGTGTGGTTACAGGCTTTGCGTAATTCTATGTGGTATGGAAGCATGGAAATGAGTAATTTCCAAAATTAATGCCTAACAATATTTTTAGGACATTGGTGAAAGGGGGGGGGGTTTGACAATGCCTCAAGTCGAAAACCTCCTTTGTAAGGTGAAAAAAAAATGTTTCTTCGCGTGAAAAGTAAGGGGAGTGGGTTTAAGAAAAAGATACAGTGCTTTATTATGCGTAAATTGAATAGCATTTTTACCATATCTTTCGGTGTGGGGGGAGGGGATATTTTTCCATGCCTTTTCCGTGGGGGTTATTTTCCGTGGGCTGTTTTTTTTGTGGGGGTGTGATAAATATACAAACTAGGCCGGCTTTTGAACGGCTCAGTGAGTCTTCTTTCTCAGATTCAAAAGGACGCGATATCTTTCGGGGGGGGGGAGGGGATATTTTTCCATGTCTTTTCTCAGGGATCTTTTCCGTGGGGGTTATTTTCCGTGGGCTTTTTTTCTGGGGGTGTGATAAATATATGAACTTGGCTGGCTTTTGAACGGCTAAGTGAGTCTTCTTTCTCAGATTAAAAAAAGGATGCAATTAGTATATTTCACGAAATTTTTTACGTTGTGCTTTCTTAGTGATAAATGCTTTGTCTAAACAAAATTACATGGATGATGATACTAACTTTCTTTCTGTAAAAAAAGGGCAAATTATTTCAATACTAACTTTTTCCCTTCCTTTTAAGGCCAATTGTGAAGAATGCGTGCCCCCTCCACTCAAGAAAGCAAGAGTGGATGAGACAAGACCTTACATTATTAAGTACGATTGTTCGACCCCAAAACAAGTGCAACCATCTGTGCAGACAACACTGCAATCAGGACAAAAACTAAAGAGTAAATGGACAGCTGTTTTCTATGAACTACCTGCCCCGACTACACAAAGCTTTCCACCAATGGTGCAACAAGTTTCCCCTGGACCTTCGGGCATTCAAATACTGCAGCAGGGATATGCAAATGTAAGCGTTTTTTTCCTACCTTTCATAAATAAATATCTATCAATTTCATCCAACTTTTATAGGCCTTTTCCACATGCAACATTTTCGAACACTGCGTAAAAGTATATCTCACTGGGACTATTGAAGGATTTTTTCTATACACATGAAATATAATGTTCCCCCTTTTGAATCATGTTAAGTGAACGCAATCACCCTTTTGCTAAATTATATTAGCGAGGACAAAAAAGGCAATATATTCTTGTCATTGTAGGGTTATATAGTTTCTATTTCGTTATAATCGAGTGCTTCACCTTACCTCTTCAAATATTATAAAAAAAACTTTATATCTGAATGAGTTGTGTATCATGACAGGAGATGGCTATCCTTTTCAAATCATGTGTTTTTTCCCAGTGCAGATAAAGAGTATTAATATGAATTTTTTTTGGAGGAATTGTTTGACCAAAATCAAAACCTACAATGTCATTTTTTAACCATTTTGATAAATTATATTATTGAAGCCAAAAAAAAAAAAAGGCAATAAATTATGGTAAATGTAGGGTTTGGTAGTTTATATTGCGATATAAACTACTGGTTAACATTGCCTCTACAAATATTATAAAAAAAACTTTTTAGACGAACGAGGTGTGTATCGTGACAGAAGTTGGCTATCCAGTTCAAATCATGTTTTTTTCCCAGTACCGATAAAAGAGTAAGAATATAAAATTTTTTTTGTAGGAATTTTTTAAACGAAATCAAAAACTGCTCTGTCATGTTTTAGATTGTAAATATCTTATACTAATATAAGATATGCCGCGGGTTCGAGAAGCGCTGTGGGGCGGGGAAGCGTTGCGGGAAGCGCTGCGGGCCCGGGAAGCGCCACAGGGATATATTACGGGTCAGGGATGTGCCATAGAGAAGCGCCACGGGTCAGGGAAGCGCCACAGGATGTGCCCTGGACCCGGGAAAGTGCCACAGAGATGCGCCACGGTTCCGGGAAAGCGCCGCAGAGAGGCGCCACGGGCCCGAGACGCAGCGCGAGAAGCGATGCGGGGGGCCCCGCGAAGCGCCACCGGGATGCGTTGTGGCTCCGAAAAGTGCCCCGGTTGGTCCGGGAAGCGTTGTGGGGCACGGTTTGGGGGGGCGTTGGGGGAGAGCGCCGAAAAAAAAAAAAAAAATTTAGAACACTTTGAAAATAAATGATCAAATTGTTGTCTTCTTTGTCATATCTTAGATTATCTTCAGTTGTATTAACCAAATGCTATTAAGCAATAGTAATCCAAATTTAAAAAGCAGTAGGGATGATTTGAACACTTTGAAAATAAATTATTTTTTCATTTATAGGTTGTCCTGGTTCCATACTCCCCATCTCCCCCCTGCTCGTCAGTTGGAGAAGGAGAAGAAGATGCACATGTGGAGCTCCCCAACAATTCACTATGGGATGATTTACATCAAATTCCAGATAATATTGATGAGTTTCTAGATGATTTTTTAACTACTTTAGATAATAGCACTGTTGAACTGGGGGACTTACCGTTGATAAGACCAAACACATTGAAAATTTTAGATGATTTTACCCGGAAATTAACCGGCAACCCTCCAACCTCCTATCCCCTAACGACTCCACTTCGAACAACTGAAGTGGAGCATTCGCCAGATTTTGTTGAACAGCTTGGGGGAGGGGTAATATACACGAGGGGGAGGGGGGTACAACTCTCCCAGACTTTCAGCTGTCCAACAGAATTTTAAATAATATAGTTGTTTTCACTGCAACGTTTGGGGACCCTTTTAATTCGCTTTTGTGTGGAAATTTTTTTTTTAACCCTATAGAGATTTTGCATGCCTATGTAGACAAAATTCGTACACTTCTGGAAAACCAGATTTAGTTGTGGGGGAGGGATTCAAGTAAGGTCTCCATTGTTTTAAAGGTTTTTTATTTAAATGAGGGGAAAAGCGAGGTTTATTATCATTTTATACATTCCGAGATGCGTTTGGTTTATTCGAATTTGGAAAATTTTGAGGGTGCTTTCATAGATTGGGTCGATCAAATTATAACGCATCTCGAGAACTATAACGAAAAAGGTAGTGGCTCAGTAGTTCTTTTTGTTGAAAATTTAAGTTTAAATATTTGTAAATTTAAGAAATATTTTATTTTCAGAGGGGGGACAGGTGGGGACAGGGCAGTAGTTTTAAAATATAATCCAGATCTAGAGGGTTGTCAAGTTGTCAAGCGGATTTGTTTTGAAACAGGTCAAAAGTGTTTCAAATATGCTTTCCTGATCTCAGCATACGAGCCTCTAGCTCGGGACGCTACCAAGACGAATTTAGATCACTGGGCTATACACGGGAAGGAAGGGTCCAGTTTTCCCAGTTGTATATTTTTCTTGCTTAGAGGGGAAATACCCAGTGATGCTTCGAGCCGTTGATATTTTTGAAAGGGCTAATGTCCATTTAAATATTGACGTTACTGTGGTACAGTACGAAACTGACTTTGCAGATGGGACTCGTTCTAAAAATAATGGGATGGTCGTCTTCGTCAGGTGCCCTACAGTTGGGTTGGTTAAACACTGGTTTGGGTTGCTATACACCCCACCTAGTCAACCGAATGCACTCGGGCATTTTAATCCGATCACTGACATTAGTAGAGTTCTGGGGGAGGGTATGAAAAGGGGGACCCGTTTTTACTGTCCAAAATGCTTGTCACAATTCCGTAGTGATATAAAACTACGGGATCATATGAAGAATTGTAGACGGCATGGCTACCAGACAGTGGAAACGGTTTCAGGGGATAGGGCCATTCTACGATTTAAAAATTTTCAGAACACCCTTCTCCAGTGCAACAAAATATCTTTAAATTTTGAGGCTAAGCTAGTGGATAGGAACGATCCCCGATATTCAAACAGAGTCGAAGAATACCTGGCCATTGCAGTGTTTTCCGCCCACGCGAAAAGAGTTAATTCTAACACCCTACGGTTGTTACAAGTAGTATAAATAATGTAGGAGCAAGGGTGCAAGGTCAAGGAACTGATTAAACTGATTGACACGCCTGATGGTGATATTTAGTGTTTGAGAAGTACGCATTATCCAATGGAGCTGTCTGCAGAGGATCGTCTCGCGATTAAAAATCAAAACATATGTGGGGTTTGTAAGGGGGAGTTTGCAGAGGTGGATACGGGGTCTAAAGGGAAACGTGGGGGCAGGGGCAAAGTCAGAGACCATAATCATTTGTGGCAGGAAATATCCTCGGGGGGTAGTAATTTTAGGGGGGTTGCGCATCAATCGTGTAATTTAAATGTTAGCCAGCAGTTTTTTATCCCTGCTTTTATTCATAATTCCAATTATGATTTAAAATTTATTTTACCGGCATTGGCACGTATGCATAGAGAGGAGGGGGAGTAGATTGTCCATGGGTAAATAGTTCATTTATCTATAACATTATTTCCAAATCGACAGATATGTTATTGCTTCTTTAGATTAATTGGCAGGCATTGGATAATGGATATACGTGCTGGAATAAAATTAGGTTGTTAGAGTCCTTTATTTTTTCTCCCAATGCAGAGAGTCAATTGATTCAAGTGCAAAAAAGCGACAATTTTGATAGCTTTTCCTTGCTTAAAAAGCACTTTCCAGACAGTGAAATGTGTGACCTGTTGACCTGCAAAGGTATATATGCATACGATTATTACTGTTCTGGTGCACGCTTAAGTGAGGAGAATCTACCTCCAATTGAAGCTTTTTACAATTCACTGACCAACAGTGAATGCACAGCCGCGGAGTATGAGTTTTCCAAGAAGGTGTGGGCTAAGGGGGATTGTAAAAATGGGTGGGATTATTGTAGACTGTACTTGGCCAGTGACGTTCTAACTTTGTTGGATATAGTCTGCAAGAACACAGACCAGATCTATTCAGAGTTCGGGTTAGATATTGGTTATTATTTTTCTACACCCCATTTAGTGAGGGATTTAATTTTAAAAATTAGCAGGGAGGAAAGAGGCCTAATCACCGACCTAGATCAGCACCCTTTTTGTAGAGCGTTCCATGAGGGGAGGGTACATTTTTCATGGGGACCGCGTCTTATCAACCGACCCGAGCGGACAAAGCACCGGTGCAAAGTCAAATGCAGTGTTCTTGGACATGAACTCGTTTTACCCCTCGACAATGTCCAACTACTCTTTGCCTTGTGGGAACTATCAATGGCTTGAGAATCCTTGTGAGTTCCCCGACATTACCACAGTCGAGGACAATGGGCCACAAGAATGGTTCTTTGAAATAGACGGTCACATTCCGCTGGCGCTTCACGACTCAGTCAAAGATTTTGTTTTTCCCTGTATCAATCGGCCGGTGAGCAGGGACTCGCTGAGCCCCTACAATCGTTCATTGGTTGAGGATATGGGGATGCACTGGACTCCTCCAAACAGAAACTGATTGCTGATTTGGACCCTAAAGAGAATATCGTTGTTCACCATATGCTTATGCACTGGATGGTGAGCAATGGTTTCAAAATCACTAAAATACACCGGGTCCTACAGTTTAATCAGCGATCCTATTTGAAAAAATTTCTTGCCACTTCTGTCGATAAACGCTCTAGGGCACGCTCCCTGATGGTGAAGGACATGTACAAACTCATCCTTAATTAAACGTGTAGCACAATGAGTTTGATTTTACGTCCTAGATCTCGCTGCGATGTTGTGACTGACCCTCTAGAGTGTGCACGAATTATTGCCGACCCCAATTTTACATCATTCACGAGCATAGAGGCCGGCATGGTTCTTCTACACAGGCGAAAGTGAAATGTAGTACTGAACAAGAATATCGCAGGCGGTAGTTCAGTACTAGAAATTTCAAAAAAGCTCATGTTGTCGTTCTTTTACAATGTGTGCAAGGTGCAATGGCCACGGGAGGGGGAGGTTCAAGTTTACTATGGTGATACAGATTCTCTGCTGTTAAAGGTAAATGGGACTGAATTGGATTTATTGGGTGATTTAGAAAAGGGGGTGCACATCAGCTCGCGGATGGATTTCACCAACTGGAATCCATCACTCTACCCCGAGCTGGTGAAACGTCAAGCCCCCAACCAACTATTAAGATTAAAATCAGAGACGGGGAGTGATTTGATATCCAGGGGGTGTTCCCGGGTCCCAAAGTTTATTGCGTGGAAACTCATAGTGGGGAAGAAAAGAAGGCGTGTAAATGGGTGCCTACATATTTTGTAAAGAACAATTTTAACATGAGCGTGTACAGAGACTGTGTAGAAAGTAGCCTAGTGCTGAGAGCACAAGTGCTTGCAATTCGCTCTCTAGAGTATAAAAATTATACTGTGAGAGTGGAAAAGAATGCAATGTCGTGTATATCCGACAAGGTCTATGTGCTCGAGAATGGTGTGACTGTCCTACCCCATGGTCACTATCGTATTTCAGATCGAGTTGAATGCGTTGACTATCGCAATCAACTTGGTCTGGATAAACTAACCTAACCTGACAAACCACCCCTCAACCTGTACATAAATTAACTAACCTGACCCAATCTAACCACCTCAACTCAACCTCATCTAACCCAAGCACTAACCACCACTAACCCAACCTCAACTAACCTGCAGTGACGACAACTATTGTTTTTCCATCGCGGTCCCCGGGGGGAGGGGGGGGTCCCTTCCCGCGGCCGCCCAGAGGGGGGCGGGTCCCGCCCGCGGCCGGCCGGCCTGTGGCCCCGCGGCCCCCGGGGGGAGGGGGGACTCTCACACCTTTAAATTCACTATAAACAAGTTCAACTGTGCTACTAGCAATTTCCAAGTGTGTATATTTTCTGTTGTACAAAAAGTGTTATTGTATAGAAAAGTGTTTAAGTTGACAAAAAGTGTTGTATAGAAAAGTGTTGATGATGGACAAAAAGTGTTTTTTATTGTACATAAAGTGTTGTACAGAAAAGTGTTTTTGAAGACAATAAGCGCTTATTTATAAAGTGTTATCATTGCCCTGTGTTCATGTTGAACAAATAGAGTGTTCATGTTGACCAACTGAGATATTTTGTCGACTGTTCTTGTTGAAAAAGTGTTATTTTTATTCTTGGACAGTTCATGTTGACTGCAAATATTTGTTTTCATGCAGTGCGGAAATAAATGCTACATTGAAATATGTTTTTTTTTGTTCTTGTACTAGATAGATCCATGGGGAAAATTATTACTACTTATTCATTGAGCACATATGATTTACAGTTAGTTGTAGTCCGACTGTTGTCAACAGCAGCATGTATCAATTTAAAACACCCTTCAGATCGTTTCTGTGTGGTCCCTCAATGTCGGGGAAAACAACGCTTTTAGCTAGAATAATTCAAAATTGTCATAAAATGTTTTCGGAAAAACCAAAAAAAATCTATTATTGCTATAGTATTTGGCAGGAGTCCTATGATAAAATAAAAGCTCTTGCCACATCCATACCAATACAATTCATACGAGGACTTGATGTTTTTAATAGTAGTGAATCGAACTCGTGGTTGATTATTGATGATTTGACTGAATCCATTGAACAGTTCTCACTGGAAATGCTACAACTGTTCACCGTTCGCTCCAATCATGAACACATTTCCGTTACCCTGGTTCTACACAATCTGTTTCATCAGAGCAAATGTATGCGAACCCTTGCTTTGAATTGCACTGTCTATATTATCTATCGAGTCATTCGTGATTATAGCTCGCACATAACTCTCAAAAATCAGATATAACCCGGCGCTCCCAAATTTATATTGTAAGCGTACACACAGGTGACTAGCAATTCCTACGGTTATATTTTACTGGATCTTAATCAGAGCACGCCCGAGGATCTACGTGTAGTCACTGACATTTTCAACAATGAAATTACAGTATATCTTCCGGTGAACAGTAGAAAAGGCTATTAGTCGCCATTATGACACTGAAGAAACTACACGAACAGCGGCATCTGTTTTCCGTTTTAAGCACTTCAAAACCACTGCTTAGGAAGGCTATACTCGAACATGGTGTTGACAGTAATTTCATTAATCTAATACCAGAACTTTGTTTAAATTTCTCCGAGGGCAATGTAAAACTATCATATGTTGTTGGACAGCATAAAAAAAAACATCATTCCACTGGACGCACTTGGGCTTGCAAAAACAAGGGAAAAAATTTAAAAAAAAACGGCTCCTTCAAGCGGGTGGTAGCTTTTTCACACTTTAACTACAGATAATTGCAGGACTTGTAAGCAGTTTTCTCTAGTGAGAGAATGTCAAAACCCTATAAATTGACACCATTTGAACTTGTCCTCTCGCCCATCGAACATTTTGAAGACAATCTAAGCAAATTCATAAATGACGAGAATATTGCCTATGACAAAAACTAAAATTTCTTCAGGATGCAGTATGACTTAAGGACAAACATAAACCTTATTTGGAGAGACCCACCGTCGCTGATCCCTTTAAACAAGGAACATCTCCTCATGATTATGTACTGCAATCAAAGGACAAGGACTTGAACTCAATCGTATCGAAAATTGGAAACCTTTTGCCATTGACCTATCGAGAACAGATTAAAAGAGTCTTATCATATCTCATGTTAGAAACTGACGATCAAGTTCAAGTCGAGAGCACAGGGAAACAAATTATAATTCAGTGAAAAAGTTATAATCTAGTTGATTTAATTTGTGATATGATTACGAATCGTAAAAGACTCTTATCCTTTGATGATAATCTATACACCTTTCTGTATGTATCAAACTTTCCCAAAAGTCTTATTGGCAATAAGCAAATTCTAAAGAAACTAAGAGAATATAGTCCTCCAACAACACCTTTTAAAAAAGAAGAAGAAGATTCAATATTTGAAGATACTATCAGCAGCAGCAATGATTTTACAACACCTGTGGCTGCTAGTCAAAAGCGAAGACGAATTGATTCGCCCGCCAGTGTGCAAAAGGGGAGTGGACATTACACTACGTGTCTACGTTCAAAACGGATGAAGTTTTGAAAGGTGTCTATGAAAATATTGGCGAAGCAAGAAGTTTAAGTTCTCCCAAAACGCTTTCCAAAGCTGTCCCAGGCCCCAACACCACATTGAAAAATGCAAAAGAGTATCTAGAAAATGAACCGAGTTACACACTACATCGGAATCACAGGCTTCGCAGTAAACAATATTGACAAACTAAAGCCTTTTTCCCTCTGCATATAATCCAAACGGATCTTTTAACTTTAGACGCACTTCAACAGCGTCACAATGCGCCCTACAAATATATTCTAGTGGCAATCAGTATATTTAGTCGCTATGCCTATGCCATTCCACTGCGGTCAAAGAGAGGTGTTGAAGTTGCTCGGGCCATTGAAAGTATTCTAAAACAGGATTCATATAGAAAAATTCAATCGGATCGTGGCAGTGAATTTGTTAATCCCCATGTGCAAAAGGTTCTTTTGAAATATAATACAACACTTTATCATAGTCACAGTCCGATAAAGGCTGCATTGGCTGAACGATTAATAAGAACGATTCGTCTATTAATTTCAAGATATTGCACATTGAAAAATACATCGGCTTTTATTCATGATTTAGATAAAATCATGTTGATTTATAATCAACGACCCCATCGATCTCTGTCATACTCTACACCAACGGATGTTCACTACAATGAAAATACATTTGATGCTCTTCTAAAGCAATACTCCAAGGGTGAAAAGGAGAAAAAGAAGAAGAAATTCAATGTTGGTGATACTGTTCGAATTAATAGAACCACCAATGTTTTTGAAAAGGGAAATTATTTATGGAGCACTGAACTTTTTAAAGTGTCCAAAATCCTAGACACCATACCCATAACTTATCGACTGCGAGACGCCAAAGATGATGAGATTCTCGGCGGTTTTTATGAATATGATCTGCAAAAAGTTAGAAACACTAGTGAAATGTATCAAATTGAAAAGATATTAAAGAGTCGTACACGCCATGGTAAGAGACAGTTGCATGTTCGCTGGCTAGGATACAACTCTGATTTTGATTCTTGGGTCACTGCTGAAGATATTGAAAATGCCCAATGATTTCTATGTGACTTTCATGTCCAATGTTTCTGATCCTCTCTACAACGACTTGAATAGAACAAGTGATTTTTGGACGAAACTCTCCCCCACCATCAAATTTAACGGAAAGTATGAAGTGGCTCTTGTCGACTGTATTCTCAAAAATACCTATGACATCCTGAGAAAGGATCATAAATATGAAATAAAAATTAGACCCTATTATTGGCCGCCACCACCAGGTGATCAAGAACAAATTCAAAAAATCAATTGGTTGGATTATCCTTATATTGAATTACCCTATGAAGAACTCACCTGTATGAATGATTTATTTCATTCTATCAATAAATGAAAGTCCTCTCGTAAAAAGGGAGCTTTTCATTTCAAATATTCAAAGGAGAAGTGTAATATCTATATGAGTTCAGCCATTGCCAACAAAAATGTTATTCTTAGCTATAATCTGAAGGATGTTCTTGGTTTTAAGCTCAATGTAATCAATGGTAGAAGTGCCGGAAACTCTAATTTCATTTTCGATGACTACCCGACTGCCTTCTTCACGGACACCTGTACATTTCTCTACGCTTCATTTGCGGAAACATCTCGGGTTGGTAATTCAAATGTTCCCCTCCTACGAGTTCTTGAACGAAAAACCAATCAAGAACATATTCATCACTACAATATAAAGCATCTTCAGTATATTCCCGTAAACACTTCCTATTTGGAACTCTGTCAGTTAACACTAAGAAGCGAATTGGGTGATCCAATAGCAATTTCAAAGGGTTTGGCTGTGATTACATGCCATTTTCGACCCATCGTTCAACAGCAAGATGTCTAATAGAAAAATTGGTATTCACTTGTCCTGATATTGACCGCTATGTTAATACTCTTGGTCCAAGACAACAGGGCAATGGAATGGACTATTACAAAGGACGCTCGTCAATGTCTGGCTACGGTCTTTGCAGTTGGTTTGCTAAGCTGTTTCGCTCTGCACTACCTCTGGCTAGAAAATATATTGTACCGGCTGGGACAGATTTTGCATCCTATACATTATACGACTGGGGCTCTGGCAAGGATTTTAAAAAAATGCTTCGGAAAATCTTAGGTCCAGTGCGCGAACCCTTGGCGAGAGATTAAAAAAAACTGGAAAAGGCTTAAAAAGATCAAGAAACAATGCTTCCCTCATCAGTCTCTAATCAGGACTGATACGTATTATATCCCTTTTGTGAAAGAAAGGAAAAAAAAATCCGACACATAGTTTAACCAGGAGCCCCTGAATGAATAGAATTGTCAGATCGAAACTAGATTTCTTCTCCTAAAATGTCCTACCTACCGCATAAGGATTCTCAACCTTCAATCACCGCCTCATTGAATCTATTCAATGCTGAAAATGTTGATGTGAGTGTCAAGCATGGATACTATGAACAATTTTATCCACAACACCCCTCTCTGATAATATCCACTTTCAAATTTATTCCAATGAAGACTACTTTATGGACATGTCTTCAACATTTATAGATTTGCAAATGAAAGTTCGGAAATCCGATAATACAATGCCAATTCGGGCCGATAGGATATCCTATGAAAATTGTATATTACATAATTTATTTCGTCAAATTAATGTCTACATCAATGGCACGCTGGTGAGCACAGGCAACAATGTCTCAAATTATACAAGCTATATGCAATTCATGCTGATGACACCCAAGTCATACAAAGAATTGAGAGGCGCCTCCAATGGATATGAATATATTACTAATACTGATAGTACAGATGCACTTAAAAATGCTACAACTACTGAATTACATCCAGTTGGAAAAATATATCATGAAATATTTAATATACCCCAATGGCTGCCGCCCAATGTTAAAGTGGATATAAAACTAACGCTTGTACCCTCCAATTTCATATTGAGAAAGGAACTTGCTGGCAATCCCGATGTAAGTCTCTCCCTCATCTCGGCACTACTTCATGTACGCAAACAACAGGTTCTGAGTTCAGTTGCTTTGGCCGTGGAAAAACTGAGAGCCAATGGCAACAATATTAAACTACTTGTTCCTCATACAATCACCAATCAGCGTCATATTGCAATGGGCTCACGCACCTTCACCGATTCATCCCTTATCAATGGTGAAATCCCTTCGAAAATGGCTTTGGTCTTTGTAAAAAGCACCAGTGCAATTGGATCCTGATCTGAATGTCCATATAAATTCGAGATGTTTGGACTTTTATCTCTTTTATGCAAAGTAAACGGTATCCCCCTTTACAATCTATCTTTAGATCGATCTTATAGAAAACTGTATGAATTGACCATGCAAACCCTAGACCAAGACTCTCAACTATTTGAAAATGGTATAACCGAAGACATGTTTGCTAAAACACATGGTATCATTGTACTGGATTTGTCTGGCACACAGGATATGAGTATAGTACGTATGGGGACTGTGCGTTTAGAGTGTACATTTGCCGACCCATTGGCTGAGAGTATTGCCCTAATCTCACTAAATCAATATGAAACCTATTGGGAAATCACTCCCGAAGGCAGTGTTCTACTAGACTTGGTACCATGAACACCAGTCAAATAATAAATGTATTTAATATAGACCCCTTCATGTCCAAGTAAAAATCCTACCGTCTACCCTCGGACTATCTTGGAAAAATTGAACGAGTCAAAAATGTCTTAATAATTGTTAATATCAGTCCTTCGACTGTGCTGACGGGTCATTGGTTGTGCATCTTTCAAACAATAAAGACGATTGAATTTTTTGATCCTCTTGGTCTACCCTATACATTCTACACACCCCACATCAGCAACTATATTGAGAGCAGTGGGAAAACTATTATTCAAAATCGGAAGAGGGTACAGGATCTAATAAGTAAAAGCTGCGGCTTTCACGCACTACTATATTTTGTATTCCAATGATCCGGATATACTTACAAGAAATTTCTCCACAGGGTTGTTAAAAATTAACGTCTTAACGACTGTTTAGTGTAAAATAACTTCTCTTACCTAAACGGTATCTATTTTAGTGCCCTAAGAGAAAAGTACTTAAAAAATATATGTGAATTTGTTTACTAATAAAATGTATATATATACAACAATGTCTTTAAATCTTCACTTTAGATTTCTTCATCTTCGATGTATTGGCAACTATCGTGAACCACTAATGCCGATAAATCATTTGAATTCACTGTATATTGATCTTGATTGACTGCAAAGTCAGGGTCACATTTTCTACAGTGCAATGTAACTTCACTCTTGTCATATCTCTTTGTAAAGTCAATAATACTATTTGTATTCATATTATGAAATTTACGAGTTTCAATCTGTCTATTTGAAGCAATAACACATACAGTGTTATCAAATGGTGAATCAAAGTCCGTCACTGCTCAATAAAAACCGCTTGGTTTATAGTCATTGCAGTCGGTGTCATCACAACTATTACGTAGAAACGAGATTGTATTGTTACCCCAACAGTTTAATCGTAGGCCTGATCCTTTTTCCCAGACTAATTTAAATTCAAGACGATACCAATCTCGTAGAAATAAACTAAAATCAAGTTTGGGATTCTTTCCAATCATAGAGGGGTAAGTATTCTCCCACTGATCACATTTATCATAGTGACAATTGGAGCACAGGTGCCCTCTAGGATGAGAGTCACACACAACCTCAAGACATGAATTACATCCTTTAATTTGTACTGCATAGCCTCTATGTAATTTACAAGGATTACATAATTTACACTTTTCAATATAGTCATCAATAATTGTACAATTCTCACATTGATTCCAACTGCCAAGAGTGTACACGCACAATGGACATATATAGAACATTTTTTGGTTTCCGATGTCAACTCACTCACAGCTAAAACGAGACTGATTCTCTTCGTTCGATAAATTCAACGAGAGGAAAATGTGGGAGAGAGGAGTAACTATGTATCAGTACCTCTTTGGAATGACGGGGGGAGCCATCTACATTGAATCCATTGGCAATGTTTTCAAAAGTATATACACAATATGATTCTGTTTTGTTCCAATTAATATATCAATAAATTGAGTATAAGCATTTGAATTACATTTTAAAAGTTTCATACAATAGTCCAATGGGGGAGAATCACTTCTCATTATATTGTCAATTGTTCCCCGACAAGAGAATATCCTGCGTTTAAGTGATAACTTGAGAACATCATCATCCAAAATCAAATTTTTTTCCATAAACACTGGATTTGATCTTATTCTCTCTTTCTCAAATTTTTTCATTTTTCGATCCTTTCACTGCGACTGCTGACTCTAGACTGACCCTGATTCGTTAGCCATAACCAGAAAAGAAAGGGAACATTTTCGATTTCGAAACAATTTTATTGAATAATTACAACACCAACATCAATTATACAGAGCATGTACAATCAGCGATACTGTTTATTGTCTTCAATATGTTTCACCAATGCACTTAAAGCACATTGAAGTCTATTCACATGTGCTATATCAACTTTAGCGGCGAAACATAATTGATCCTCCATTTTAAATTTGCTCAAGAATATCACATATCTTGCATATACTGCATCCCATTCCAGACAAAGCCGTGATCCTTTCGTAATTTCCACCGCAATGTTTGGTGCTCTTGTACTATTATCATCAATTCCACTATCAACTTCTAATAGTGTAAACATTCCACTCATCGCCATCAACACAAATATATATCGAAATGAGTAAAGTCAAAACTGTTCTTCTTCTCACTCCTTGAATTCTATTCACAGACTAATAAAACTATAGCAAAAAACCCATTCCTTATATTCCCACCGTCGCTACTATGTAACCAGCCCTCTGATTGGCTGAGAAGTAGGATGTATCCGACTCGCTGATTGGCTGAGAAGGAAACACGTGATCTAACTGTTTCCGGGAAAGTCATAACATTTGGCGAGAGCAATAACAACAAATACTATGTCTGGACACCATGACATTCGCGAACGATTACGCAATCAAGTTCTCGGAAATTCACTTCCCCCTCGAGTCCTAGATCAATAACATTGTTCCCGTTAGAATTCAATGCGCATGTGCAACCTTCGTCCCGGAGTTATTACACATAGAAACATCAAATAAATCGACCTTGGAAAAAGAGGTCATTGACCCCATTACGTAATCATTCTCCCTAGGGAGGCTATGCCCTTATTTGGTGCCCCGTCAGTATTAAAAATGCTGACATGACCACGTGGTCATGTCACGAGTCGGACCCCCATCTCTACTAATAACAGAAGATGGAGGGAAAAAAAAAGAAAAGAAATAAAATAGTCTAATAGTAAAATGATCAAACAATATTTTTCTTAAATAATCCAAAATGAGAAAGAACTCATTTTGGAGACAAAGTATTGATATTGACAAAGTCTCCTTTGTCAATACCAATACAAACTTGTACTTGATTAAAGGAGTAGCGATTATCCTTTAGACGATTGTTCGATGACACAACGAAAAGACCAACACAACATAAAAAGAACAACCGAGGTTTGGCAAAGTCATGATAAAAATTGCATATATTAAAAAGTCCCATCCCCTCCTTTTATCAATTAGCAATTTAATTTTTAGGTAAAGAGGTTTGCAAAATATTGACCCAAGTAAACATGGCGAAAAGAGAGCAAGAGATTAAACTGGATGAAACAGATTTCGATGAGATACGTCTGATAAACAAGAGGAAGCCGTTAATCCTACAAGGAAAAGATCCCGACGAAAAAGAAAGCAAAAACAAAAATGGATAAAGAAACAGAAAAAAGAAGCCGTCAACCAGAAGAAAGAAAGTCATAAATTTAAAGTCAAATCTATAAGCGATTAAAAATGAATTCTTACTCGAATTTTTATTGCTTCTTTCCTTTCTTATTATTTTTTTCATTTTAAATCAGATCCTAGAGTACAGTGATTGAACTACTGGTGCTTTACTGAGAACATAAAAGACCAAAAAAAGAACGTGATT
Organism: Artemia sp. Qi Xiang Cuo; assembly: GCF_049724085.1. Classification (NCBI taxonomy): domain Eukaryota; kingdom Metazoa; phylum Arthropoda; class Branchiopoda; order Anostraca; family Artemiidae; genus Artemia; species Artemia sp. Qi Xiang Cuo. The sequence goes on from NC_142795.1 coordinate 38,292,159, forward strand.
TGTTTTAGGAGCAGAAAAAGTCTTTAAATAGTCTACAGAAAATAAATACTGATTTAAAAGTCTCTATATTTTCGTTATAGTCACGATATCAATATCCTTTGGTATACAATTTGAATTCTTTGAACATAACTCAAGCAAGCTAATTTTTCAGTAAAAAGTTTGTTTTTCAAAATTCTATAAAGGTAGAGAAAAATCATGAGTCAATTTATATGAGCAACTTTTAAGGATGTATGTTGCATAAACTCCGAAGAAATAAACGTTTTAAGTTTTAACTTCACCATTTACTTCCCTTAAAAAGATTCTGGTTGTCTTTAACGCTAATTTTTTCTCTTCTTTATTCTTTTTTTTCAAATTTGCATGCTAAACCGGCCAAAAAGAAAACGGAAAGTAAATAAAGGCTTTACTTCTGAGCTCTCTCAAACTTTCCCTCGAAATGTGAGCAACTTTATCATATAAATAATAGCTATATATTTATAGGTTTTTCAATTATTTATCTCAAAAATATTTATAATTATTTATCTTATTTTCATAAATGTTTATTTCATTTTCAGAATTATTTATTTCCTATGTTTATATATTTCGTAAATATATAACAAATTTCTATATAATAAATATAAAATAAACTCCATATAATGTATTTATTTCATAAATAATTGTTATTATTTGTTATATATTTCAGAAATTCAATTATTTATGAACCATCCTGCTTTGATTTTATTATAGATTTTTTGCAACATAAAGTCAGGAGCGCTAATTTACGAAAGGGTTTTGGGGAGGGCAACATGTATTTCTAATGTGAATATATTCCGAAAATGCATTAATTTTGCTCTTTAGGACTATTATGTAAGTGTTTTATCAGGCACGCGCACAAGACTCGAAGAGTTTATACTAAACATATAAAACCCAAGAATATATGAAAAACCGAAGTTTTTCCAAGTTCATCAAAGTTTGGTACCCTTTGGAGGAGGAAGGGATGAAGACAGGAACTTCAGAAAAACTAAATTGCGGGTTGAGGAGCGTTGCCTGGAGCACGCATAGCAGGACAAATTATGTGAAGAACCATAAATAAAGTAAGTATTTCATGGAGAATGGACTTTAAATAAAGGTTTCAAATAGTTTCCGATTAATTAATTATCTCAGAACTTTTACTCATTGGGATTTTGGCCCTATTTGTGGCAGAAAATGGACTGTTGTGACGCGATCACTTTTGTTACCTATAAAAACTCCTAGAACTAGTAATTTCCGTTAAATGTATCCCCCTCATTATAACTTGCGACCTCAGCTTCAATACAATCATCCTTTGGAAAAAGATCACCAGTTACTCTTAAATTGAATACAATTTTTAGAAGGTGTTATGTAGCGTTTAACCGATGGTCAATCAAATAAAAGTTTTATTCTATCTACACAAAAACACCTTTTAGAAGCGCTTGGGGGCCTGGGCATGTTATCGGTTCAGTTAAAAGTGGTTCAATCCCATGTCAAATGACAACATATTTTAAATTCAAAATCACAGGCACTGAAAGAGCGAAGTGGGCTCTATGTCTTATTTGTTTGTTTTCTTTTATTTTTACCAAGGCAATTCGTATGGAATAAGATGTCGTAGAAACTTCGGAGGGAAATCATTCTAATAGAAATTGAAACTTCTAGTGCCCTTTATAAGAGTCAGAAGTAATTGGAGGGCAAGTATCCCTCCACCCCCCCCCCCAAAGACATCCGATCAACGTTTTGAGATAACCAGTTTGGTCGCATAGTTGAAAGGTCCTTTAACTATGCCTCTAGAGATTACAACCTTCCCCTTCTTTGGTACCCAAAAAGGCTAAGGGTATTAAGGTGAAGCTTCCAGGGAATGTTGAGGGGATGGACCAAAAGGCATTATGCGCACTCTACTACTACAACTAGTACTTCTACTGCAACTACTGCTAAGGCTAAAGGTATTAAGGGGATAATTTAAGTAAACATTCAGGGGAAAGTTGAACTAAATCAAAACATATTATGTGCATACAGGTTGTCAATAGGGTATATCAGCAATGTCTTAGGAACAACTTAGAGCATTAAGTTGAAACTTCCAGCACATGATGAGGGGGGGGGGTGTTCAGCTTATCAAGAAGAAACAGGTTGCGTTCTACTGCTGCTACTACTGTTACTACTACCACAACTGCTATTATTACTAAGACTAAGGGCATCAAGGTAAAAATTTCAGGGAATATTGAGTGGAAAATTGAAGTAAACAAAACAAACTATGTGCATATAGTTTGTCAAAAAGGTGTATGAACAATATCTTAGAGAGGGCTGAGATTATTAAGTTGAAACGTAGAGGGCATGTTGTGGAGGATGTTGAACTAACAAAAAGGCAATGTTTGCCTCCTATTACGAATTTACTGCTACTACTAAAGCTAACAGAAAATGTTGAGGGGATGTTGAACTAAAGCAAAACAAACTGTATGCAAGCAAGTTGTCTAAAAGACATATCAGCAATTTCCCAAGAATTTCTTAGGATGTTAAGTTGAGACTTAAGGGTATGTCGAGGGAGGCGTTAAAAAACAAAAGGAGCAATGTGCATACTGCTACTAATATTACTACTATGGTTATTACTACTACTGAGGCTAATGGTATTAAGGTGAAGCTTCCAGGGAATGTTGCCGGGCATATTTTAACTAAATCACAACACACTCTGTTCATGTAGATTGTCAAAAGGGGATATCAGCAATATCTTAGGAACAGCTTTGAGCAGTGGTTCCCAACCTTTTTCAAATCCCGTACCCCTTAAAAAAGATTTTGATCGTGGAGTACCCCTTAAAAAAATTAAAAAGCAAAATAATATTGAAAACAATAATAAACCTAACGTCGACATATCAAGGTCAAGCATTCATGAAGTTAACACCTCTTATTTTCTGAGAGGATTATCTCTTGAAAAAAACAGTTTTTGGCTATATTGTCTGTCAGACTGTGTGATTGAACTATTTGCACTGTTTCATTTGGATTGAATTATTTCATTTGGATAATTAGAAGGTGTTAATTGGAAAGTGGGGGGGACTTAAAAATGCCCCCCTTGCGGGTAAGTCATTGTTTTGTGACTTTACATTGAGATTTCATTACTCTTGTACCAACGATGGCTGAAAGTGAAAAAAATATTTTCAATCCGTTACTGAATTTTGTTACAAAAGCACTTACCGATGGAATAAAATTGGAGTGTATCCTAAAAGCGTGGGTTGCTTTCTATACACATGAAGATGTTATAAAGGCAAAGCGAATCCTTCATACTGAGTTGAATATTACGAATCGTCTTGTGACCTACTCTAAAGATGAAGACAATATCATTGAAATGTGCAAAATTCTAGTTTCAGCTGCGAAAAATAATGTGAGCATGCCAAAATTTGTCATCTTTAACCCCTGCTCGGTTCCGGTCATCAGAGATGCGGTGACATCGGAGATGCAGCAAATGCAACAGTTACTGCCAAATTAAATGAAATCTCTTGCAAGCTTTATAGTTTTGTAGCTACCCAGACCACTTCAGCCACCAGTATTTTCACAAGCAGTCGTAGTGCCCTTGAAACGTACAAGCCTAGAAACTCCACCTATTCTGTTATCTTGAAAAATCCCCCCAAGGAACTTAATGGCCCAAATGACCGGAAAGCTTTCATAGACAGTTTCTGTGAAAATACAAATGACATTAGTGAACTTCGCAAATCTGCAAACGAATGGAAGCTTGTGGTCAGGTCGAAAGCTGCAGCAGCGAAAATCGTTGAGAAAGCGAAATCTTCTAAGCCCGATCTCAAAATTACTGTTCGAGAACCACTGCACATAGCTTTGCTTCGAAATGTCCCTGAGTATATAAACTGTGAAGGAATAAAAAATCTAATCCCGAATAGTACGAAGACTGAACAGTGCGGAAAATCCCGTTCTTTCAAAGTGTATTTTGACACTTTCAGTGAGCTCCAGCAATTTCTGAGTGTTTCGGTGATTATCGGCTACGAGCGTCTACCTGCTGATCCGTTTAAGTTCTTGCCAAGACGATGCTATAATTGTCACAAAATCGGTCACCTCGCTTCCCAATGTACAGCTGAACCTTTATGCTCTAGATGTGCCTCAAATGAGCATTGTTCTATGCGAGATGAACCATGCAGACAGCCGACATTCTGCGTTGAATACAAAATCGGCAGTCACACGTGTTACAGTGTAAAATGTCCCTCAAAGAGTAATCCACAAAAAAAATGACATCTGAAGCTTCTACAGTTAAATGTTTATCGTGGAGCATTAATGGCTCGTTCGCGAATAAAATTCCGATCTTAGATGTTGTGTGTGAGCAAAATGAAGTTGTCTGTTTACAAGAACATTTCGTCACAAGCCGCAGTAAAAGTATTCTTAGTTTTAATAGTTCAGTATCGGTTTATTCAGTTTCAGCGAAGCAGCTAAGTGGAAAAGGGCGACCCTCCGGTGGTATTGCCACTTTCGTTCGTTCGAGTCTAAGATCTAGTGTATTTGAAGTCAATGATAATTTTCTGGCGATTCGTGTTGAGGGCTGTGTTTTTATTAATGTATAATTGCCTACAAATTACAATGATGAGCGTTCGGAGCGTGCTTTTACTTATTCTAGTGATAAACTCGGCCAGTGTATTAACCGTATTAGATCCTTAAGGCTTCAATGCATATTAGTTGGTGACTTCAATTGCGACTTGAATGAACCGCTCTTATCTAGGTCTTTGTTGCTTAGTATTTTTGGAGACCAGTTTGACCTCAAGTGCAAAGATTTGAATTTTACACACGTACACACCTCAATGTCCACATCAGATCTCGATCACGTCGTTGCGTCCGCATATCTCAGAATTTTGCCAGTCAAGTTTTTGCTTGATTTTCAGCTGTCTGATCACTTACCATTAAAGTTCTCAGCCAAGATTCCTTGCCATAGCTTGGATACACAAACGCAAACAACTTCGAAAACACCTCCTAGGTCTCGCCGTGATTGGCGTAAAATTAACCCTGTTTTATTTCAAGAAGAAGCCGCCAGAGTCCTTAGTAAGATCCGTGTCCCTTTCATCTTCTCTCTGGATTAACTGCTCTTTCAATGGAGGAAACACAACGTCAGTTGACTTTTATTGAGCAGAAATTGGTCATTCCCTTCGCTGTGCTGAAAAAGCTGCCGTCCCTCTAAGTAGACCCAGTCATCATACCCTTCCTGGCTGGTCTGAAAATCCAGAGTTAGTGGATACCCATTCTAATTCTGAATTTTGGCTTCAACTTTGGATTTCTTGTCGACGACCCCGTTCGGGGGTAGTCAATTCAATCCGCCTTCTCACAAAAAGAAAATTCACGAAGGAGCTAAAAGATCACAGAAAAAAGATGATTGCTATCGAATCTACACGGGCCAAAATTAATCCTTCTCTCCTTTGGCGTTTTCTGTCCTCTAAAAGCGATTCTTTATCCGCATCTGCTATCCCTGATTCTGAATGGTACGCATATTATGGGTCAGAATTTTCGCCTCCTGACCCAGCCCTCAATGAAAGATACGAAGCTGAGTTGGACGACTGCTTAGATAGTTGTCCTCGGAGTGACTATCTTGTAACGGAGGGAGCTCTATGCAAGGCCATCTCTCACCTAAAACCTAAAAAATCTTTTGGGATTGACGGGATCAGTGCACTCCATCTAAAAAGTGGTGGGCCCGCTCTCATTAGTCATGTAACCCTCCTGATGCAGATTATCCTCATTCAGGGTATTGTCCCAACCACTTTCTAAATTGGAGACCTTACGCCAGTTCCTAAAAAAGGAAATGTTACCATACATTGCTTCTTTGTCTTTCCATTCACGGTTGGTACTTTTCTCATTATCTTCTTTGAATATTTATTCGCAGATGAGTTTGAAAAGCTTGGTTGCAGTCCACCCCGACAATTTGGCTTCCAAAGCGGTATTGATTTTGTGGAAGTGCTCTATGTTGTTGCATTTGTCCTCCTGGATGCACACAAATCAGGAGAAAGTCTAGCGATTGGGAGCTTAGACCTGCAAAGAGCCTTTGATTCATTGATTCATGCGCTTATGTTGCTAAACTCAGCTAAAAGAGGAGTGAATTCAAATATCATCCGGGCTTTCCGTGATCTTTATTCTTGCCTTCGCGTGCGACTCAAGCTCCCTCCCGATAAAGGTCTTCCGCCAGCCCCACGGTCAGCTTTGATACCAGTCCGTAAAGGTGCCCGTCAGGGAGCAGTTTTGTCCCCCAATTTCTTCAACAAGTACATTATTGAATCTCAAGACAGCTGTTCCTTATAATGCATTCTCAGTTCCATTGACATCTCCCTAGTATGCTTTACTGTTGACACGCTGAATCTCAGCCGGACGCTTAACCGCCTTTCAGAAATATTCTCATGTCTGCAGTCCAACTACAAGAAAGTCAGTCTGAGATTTAACTCCCAAAAGTTGGAAGTCTTGCTTTACAATTGGAAGAATGACCCTCCTACTAATATCGCACTAGGTAATTGCTCAGTAAAACCAGTTGATAAAATAGTATATCTGGGGCTGCCAATAGGTTCCTCATTGCAGGGTACCCACTCCCTCCTGATCTCACATCTTGAACGACGAATTGCCAGCTCCTATACTTTTATCGTTAAATCCACTCGGAGATTTAACCGTCCATTACAGGCAAGTATTTACAACGCTACCGCTCTGCCACATATATTATATGTGACCCCTTTCTAGAATTTATTGGCAAACCGTGAAAAGTCTAAAATCCGCTCTTTATTTTTCCGTTTTGCAAAGTACCTACTAAAATTGTCACCTTGGACAAAAAATAGTTTTCTGATTCGGTGCTACAACCTAGCGGACCCAAATCTAGATGTTGAGACACTTATTAGCCGGCATAAAACAAAACCAGCAATTCTAAAGCACGAGTGGGCAACTTTGCTTGTTTAATTTCCCCTCTTGTTTCCCTTTTTTTTCTTTTTTTTTCTCCTTTCAAAAGTTGTTGTCTTTGTTGCTATTTTCGGAGAAGTTGTTGTTTCTGTTGTAATCTTAGAGTATGTTATCTTTCTGTTTCCACTTTTCGTACTATTTTGTATACTATTTAAGAAGTTGTTGCTTTTGTTGTTATTATTTTTTTTTCTTTAGTATATTATCTTTTTGTTTCCTCTTTTCGCATTTTTGTATACTCTGTCATAGTACATTTGTTGTATACGACGGGTTTTCAATATATATATATATATATATATATATATATATATATATATATATATATATATATATATATATATATATATATATATATATATATATATATATATATATATATATATATATATATATATATATATATATATATATATATATATATATATATATATATATATATATATATATATATATATATATATATATATATATATATATATATATATATATATATATTTATATTTATATTTTTAAACCATTTTGCATGACCATTTATGAACAGAAAATTTAATACTTCTCAATGAGATCCTTGAAAAATTAAAATGAGCACCTGGAGAAAAATCTGGAGAACGTAAACAGGAAGGGTGTGTGAAAACACAGGATGGATGGCTCCCAATCCCCCCGTTGCTTTTCCTGGCTAAAGGGCCATGAAATGAATATCAGCACCGCCTGTAGGGACTGTAAAG
>NC_142795.1:38300277-38343543 GCF_049724085.1 Artemia sp. Qi Xiang Cuo
CTCTACTCCCTCCCTCGACATTCTAGGACCACTGGGTCGATACGATCATCCCTGGGAAAAAAAAACAAAAAAAAAACAACCAAATAACCACGCACCCGTGATGTTTCTTCTGGCAAAAAATGCAAAATTCCACATTTTTGTAGATAGGAGCTTGAAACCTCTACTGTAGGGTTTTCTGATACGTGGAATATAATGGGGTGATTTTCATTAAGGTTCTATAATTTTTAGGGGGTCTTTCCCCCTTTTTTGGAAAATCAGCCAAATTTTCTCAGGCGCGTAACTTTTGATTGATAGGACTAAACTTGATGAAGCTTATATATTTGAAATTAGCATTAAAATCTAATTCTTTTGATGTATCTATTTGTATCAAAATACCGTTTTCTAGAGTTTCGGTTACCATTGAGCCGGGTCGCTCCTTACATACAGTTCGTTACCACGAACTGTTTTATTATTATTTTTAGGTTTTTACCAAACCACTTCATATGGAAGGGGTTGTTGTAGAAACTTCGAATGGAGCTCAATCAGCTCTAGTGCCCCATTTAAGAGTAATCAGTGATTGGAGGGCAGCTAGCCTCCTTCAAAGCCCCTTTTGTCTGCCCTTCCTCCACAAAAAAGATATCTGAACAAAATGTGAGAGAGGAATTTAGTTCAGTATTAAGTTGAAAGTTTCAGGTAATGTTGAGGGAATGTTAAGCTAACCTGGAGACACTATGTGCATACTTTTTAGGGGTGCTGAACTAAATTAAACGCATGTTTGCGGACATTTTATCGAAATGGCGTATCAGCAACGTCTCTGGATCGGCTTAGATCATTAAATTGAAACTTTCAGGGTATATTAAGAGGGATGTTGGACTAACCAAAAAGCTGTATTTGCATGCTACTACTACTAGTACTATCACTGCTACTGCGACTATTATTACTTAAGCTAAGGGTATTAACCTGGAACTTTCAGGGAATGCTGGAATGTTGAACTAAACGCAGGTTGTAAAAAGGGCGTATCAGTATATCTCAGGAATAGCTTAGTGTGCTTAAACTTTCAGGACAGTTGTGTGCACATTACTACCACTACTACTACTAAGGCCAAGGGTATAAAGGTGTAGCTTTCAGGGAATGTTACGGGGATGCTGAACTAAATCAAAACACAATATATGCAAGCAGGTTGTCTAAAGAGCATATCAGTAATATCTTAGGAAGGTTTAGAGTATTAAGTTGGAACTTTCAGGGCATGTTGTGAAGGATGTTGAACTAACCAAACACACCATGTGCGTACTTCTGCTATAACAACTGCTACTACAGCTTCAAATTTTACAACTACTATGACTATGACCGTGGCTACTTATGACGGAGACTGCGAATACTTGCGGCTGCTACAGCTTACGACTCTGATTAATTGCGACTGTAACAACTTGCGATGCGACTGCTTACGACTACGACTACTTGTGACTATTGCAACTTGTAACTACAACTGCTTGTGACAGCGACGCGACTACATACGACTCCTTACCATTGCAACTTCTTGCATCTCTGAGTACAATTAGTTACAACTGTGAGTGTGACTACCTGCTGTGATGGCGACTGCAATTGCTTGTTATTGCAACTACTTTCAACCGCTACAACGACTTCTATCCCTGCTATCACGCCAGTATTACTGCGACTTTTTGTGGCTGCAATTACTTGCATTTGTGGTTACAACTAATTGTGATTGCGATTGCGCCTACCTGTGATTGCAACTAGCTGTGACTGCAACTACTTTCAACTGCGACTGTGACTACTTGCGATTGTGACTACTTGTTACTCCTATTGCTTGTGAGTATGACTTAAAATACTTCCGACTGCAATTACTTGCAGCTGCAACCACTTAAGACTGTGTCTACTTCTGACTGTAACTACTTGACTGTAAATACTACTACCTACTAGTAATACTACTACTACCTGACCGTAAATACTCGCGACTGTAACTACTTGTGACTGCGAATAGTTTCAACTACCACTATGTGTGACTGTGACTATAGCTAAACCAGCTAAAAATGACAATCTCTTCTAAATAAACAATCTTTTTTAAATATTTTTCTAAAGGTTTTTGTTACCATGGCCCAGGATTAGTTCTTTACTAACTATGACTTCCTCTGCCTTGTTGTAGTTTATTTCAAAGGATTGTTTTTTTTTTCCTTTTCCTTTTCCTTTTGTTTTTTTTTTTTAGCACTGAGAACAGGTTATATGAAAGTGTTTGCTGAAATATCTGCTTTGTATTTTCGCTTGTGCTTCTTTTTTAACTGGCTAAAATATACCTCATTTCTTGTTTTTTTTGTTGTTGTTTTTTTTTAACGTCATGTTTAGCCAGCGTGGTCTTATAACATAAATTTTTGAAACACATTTGAAAGACTTGCCTTTTTTATTTTAAAAGTTAAGTACCATAGCATTCTAAGGAATTTTATTTGGGTCTTATCTTGACTTAAGAGATTTATAAAACATATATTTTCTGTGAATAATATATCACACACAGCAAAAAGCCTTCGGATTTTTCTTACCTGGCGTAAAGAACAAACCCCAGAGAATCTGGCAGCAGATCCACTGAAGCATGACGTCATTTCCCAGAGAAGTAACTTTTCAAAAGATGCCATGTGATGCACCATGTTGTATATGAAAATGCAGTTTTTGCCAATAATTAAATTTTGTTTCATTGATAGTGATTTATGTGTATCACTATAGTGATTGATAGTGATAGTGATTTGTTTTATTGTTATATTTCAATTCTTCTAAAAAGGACTAGATCCACTTAAGTGAGCCGTATCCTTTCAAGTGAGCCCTTGAACAGCTCTCTATGAAGTTCCTGGGCCCCGATAGCAGTGAACAAGAAAAAAAAAGGTTCCTTTATAGGGTTGTCGGCAATGGCGATTCTAATAGTGTATTTTTTGTTTTGATCTAACGCCATTTTCAAGGGGTTTCAGGCTATTTTTCTAAACTTTCAAAAATAGGTTTTCGAAAAAATATTTTACTATTAAGACTAATAGTGATAATAGTTACCATTCCTTAATCAGCAATAAGTGCTGATTTTGTTTTCACTAGCCCGTTTTTTAAACGTGTTTTTTTTAATTCTTAGTTACATTGGGTAGTGGTTCGTTCTTCACTAGTGAGATGGAATTTGTTCAACAAACAATCCATAAGTTATTTCAAGTTAATCGAAAATAGTAGTCATTACTGTAGTTATCTCTTCTTTTTTTAGGAGTCAATGATGTCGGAAACTGCATCAAAGGAGCCATTCATGTTCAAGAGTGTATTCCAGAAAATTTGGAGCTGAAGAAATCAGTATGGTCTGCCATTGATTCTTTCGTCTCCATTGCGCAACCAAACGTAAGTTTTAACGTCCAGGTGGTTTAATAATGTCATTTTTTTACTGTAAAGCTCTTGATCGGCAGCGTCGCCAGCATAGAGGGAACCAGACGTCAGTACCATTAGTCTTCTCCAGAGTAGCCAGTTGCGACCGAGATCAGCTGTTGCAATTGAATAGGCTTTGTGCTCCAAGATTTGAACTTTGCAGGAGAGCGAACAAACTCTAGAATGCGTTCCGGGTTATTTGAATCTTATTGATAAGCAGCTGTATGTACAAAATAAATTCTGTTTGAAAATCCTATTGAAAATAACCGTATCAAAATCGTATCAAAATAAATCGTATTGAGAATCGAGTAAGGTACGAGAAAAAGAGATAAGGCAGTCGATAGAGCGAGATGTGTTAAGAATATAGGCTATGAATCGGCGTTATAAAAAATCATATACCACCTTTTCAATCACTCCACCTGAGATGTGTTCAAAATAGTTACATTTGGATTAAGGGTCAGATGCTAAACCGCCCAGGGAACAGGAAAGAGACCTGGAAATTTCAAATCTTTCTACGATTCGCTTTTCTAAAACAAAAAAAAATATGAATAACAGTAAAAAAGAGACAGGAAAGATTTTGCAAAGGACTCTCCAATTTGGAAAAGAAGGTGTTAGTATTTTTCTAAATTTAGATAAAAAAAAAAAATAAGGAGAAAGATGAAATGAAACTATGCAATTGTCTAAGCAAGATAATTATAATAAGATGAAAATGTATTGGAACAGAATTAAAACAAAGTAAATAGAATTAAGAGTTAAACCCAGAGTCATAACTGGTGTAAAATACTGATATGACTGATACCGTCCTGAATTGATATTTCATAGTTATTTATATTCAAAATATTATATACAAGTTCTATGATTGTATTAAGAGATATTCCAAAGAGTATAGGTAAGTTATAAAAGCGGAAACTGGCACTAGCGTTGGAAAAATCCATCATTGCCATCTAGCGTTTGGCGACTCTTGGCGTTTCTTCTGCCCGGAACTGCGATCAGACACTTATTACTACACTAATTTTACCAACTACAAAAATTAAATTATTTTTTCTTATTCTTACAGTAAAAAAAAAAAAAAAATGCCGAGTGCTGCCAAACGCTATGTGGAGTTTAGTTTTTTTTTTCGACATGCACACCAGTTCTCACTCTTGTAAGTTATCCATACTCTTCGAAAAATTCTTTCAGACAGGAATAGCGGCTTAAATTTCGGAGAATGCTGCCAGAAAATTCTCCAAGTTCTGCCAAAAATGACCCTCTTTATTTCTGTACACAGTATTAATTCGTGTTAAAAACTAAAATAAGACTGTCTTTTACTTAGATACAAGACTGATAACGCTCAAACAGAAGCTAAAAAACTATTCTTTAAAAGCAAACATGCAGAAGGCCAACTTTAATTAAAGTTACCGTGACTTGTGTTATTATTTAAGCTATTGAATAGGGGCCTTTATCTTAAGGTAACGCTTGCTTCTTCCACAAGCTGTATTGTTCCATCAAAATTCTCAGAAGAGCTTCAGCATAGAAGTCGTGTGTTTGTGGCGCATCCTGTGAACCCGCCGTACTATGTCCCCCTTGTTGAACTTGTACCAGCACCTTGGACAGACCCCAATGTCATGGTCCAAGCCAGAGCTCTCATGGCGCGCATTGGACAATCGCCTGTAACCCTTGCTAAGGAAATGCCAGGATTTGCATTAAATAGAATCCAGTAAGTTCTTTAATTCTTTACTTTTAGAATTGTCACAAACATAGCAAACTTTTAACAAATATAATAATTTTAATAGGACACTGAACAAGTTAAATTAAAGAATTTATTAAAAGAAGGAAATAAATTTGACAGAGATATGCAATTTTTCACAAAATTTGACAAAACCAACTTAAACATGATTTTGTGGGAACAGAAACACGGCATTGTTATCTTGCTGTCATATGCCGAGCAGAAATGTAAATTTAAATATATAGCCCGAACGAGGAGAACTAAACTGTGACCATCTATGCTCTGTTAGTCCATGAACGTAAATATAAACATAGATAGCACGTTAGAATATATTATTTGTTTCCTCATATGAGAAATATACATGTCATCTATATGTTGTTCAGAGGGTTCCCCCAGGTTTTGATTCGAAGGAAGGGACAGTTACTATAAAAATGCAATTTTAGATTATTTTAGGCAGTAACCAAGAAAAGCACATTTAAATCTATATGTTCATATTTTTGTGGGCAGGGGCGAAACACGAACCCCTCCTTCTTACTGAAAACCCCTCATGGTACCCTTATGGTGTATAAATTTTGTAAAAAAAGCTATGGAGCCCATTTTCACCGGAATGAGAACTGAACTTGTAGTACAGGTAAACTAGAATTTGACCCCAAACAAATTGCAACAGAAATGATTTTTACACCGTGTTGTAGAGAAAAAAAAAGTTAAACAACATATTCAGACTTGCGCATTCTAGGTCGACGCAAAACTAGTTTCTTTGCTTTTCGTGTCAATTTTTTCAGGTTTTTCTTAAAAAATGAACTGTCTGTAAAATGTTCGTTTTTCTGTACATGAAGTACCGTCCCGATGTAAAATGAAGAGCTGAGCCGGAAAATGAAAGCAAATTTGATGTACAATGTTCCAGAAAAATTTTCATAATCATCAACATGTGATTTTACCCTTCTCATCGTGGTGACCTCGTTTTCACCATGCTATCAGAAAGTAATTATTCTGACATAAAATGATGAGCTGAGTCCAAAAATCAAATTAACATGTAATGTCTACTAGAAACCCCATTTTATATTCATCAATATGCACTTTTTCATTTTCATTTGACATGTTTCTTTTAGCACTTATTGTCCACCCATTCGTTAATCGTTGGTAAAAACAATTTGCAACAGAAATTATTTTTACACCGTGTTGTAGAGAAAAAAAAAGCTGAACAACATATCCAAAGTTGCACATTCTAGGTCGACGCAAAACTAGTTTTTTTTTGCGTATTGTGTCTGTTTTTTCACTCTCCTAACAAAAAAAAAGTTCCGGTAATTGTTCATTTTTCTAGAACTGAATTATTATTCCGATGTAAAAAAACGAGATGAGTTCAAAAATCAAGTCAAATATGGTGTATGGTATATAAAAAATCATCAATAGTGGCCCCCATTCTTTTTTACCAGACTATCTTTCGCTAGCTAAATTATTAGTTTTGATATCTAATAATTAGTTAGCTTGAATCTGATCGTCGTGGGCTCCATCACCTGATGGGTCGGCCTAAAAAAGGGGATTGCAAGATATTTATTAAAACATGACAAATAATAGAAAAGGGAAATAATCGATGAAACTAGTTTTCAGCGGCCAACATTTAATATCCCTCTTAGAATAAACTAATATGAACATACTGACTAGTCTTCACAATTGCTAAAATTATCGAATCAACTTCATGAGCATTTCAAAGACAGAATAAAACTCTGACTACTATTCACAACTTATTCTTTTGATTCTGATATCTAAGCTTCGACGTTCTCCTCGTCGTTATAGCTTTCTGTTCTTGGAGAGCTAGAACATGCTGTTCCTTTGCATGTTTTACACGCTGCAGTGCAAGCTAAGTTGTTTTTAAAGCAGCTACATCTCGTTGAGCTACATTCCAGTTGACAGGAGCACTTCACGATTTTCAGAAGCAGGCGAGGGGCTGGTAGGACGTTAGTAGTCAATGGATACAAGAAGTCATCTTTATTTTTCCAAACCTATTCCTCGGCTTTAAGTTCAGAATCAGGATCTCTACTCCACACCTGAACTTACTAAAACAAAAACCCTGTAATTGTGGAATTTAGCCGCATCAGAAATTGGTGGTAACTGTTCTGGGTGGACGAACGTGTTAACAGTAGTCACCTTTTTTTAAAGAAAAAACTTCCCTGCGGAGTTCATTCAGATTTCCCCATTTTGATGAGCCATATATCAAGAGCAGAGCTTCTTCTTCAGCAATCCTTACTTCCTCCTTCGATGCTGACTTTAGCACGAAAACTGTAGCTGATGTACGAAAATCAGCATATGCCATTAGTTTCTTCAGAGTAAGGCTTTTTTCTACACTGTGGATCCGTGAAATAGAGTCAAAGCCTAAGATGGCGTGAGTAAAAATAATCGGATGGCATGTCTCTTGACCCATGTTCTCTTTTTCAATTTGTGAATATCCCGTATTCGAGGAGCTTTGTTCGACTTTGGCTCAGGTGTAGATAATAGCTTCTTGCTTGATAGGTCACCATATTAAGAACCAATTATATAACCAAATTTATATTACCAAATTTACCAATTATATAACTAAATTATAGAATCAAAAGATCAGTATCATTTCCAATGACGGCAGTGTCGTAATGCCCAGAAGAATCAAAAGCAGCCTGCACAATTCAGACATCTGCATCTCCTGGTGCTTTGACTACGTCGAAGACCTTTGATCGGAGACAAACAGACAACGTGCAGATAAACCTTGCCTTGTTTTCTTGCAGGACAAGAATTCATCCTTTTTTACCACCAGCTGCATATCTGCGGTGAAGAAGATCTCACGGCCGCTTATACGACTTCTCTTAGACTCCTCAAGAGTAGAGCGCTCCTCAAGATGGCAAGCCTGTGCTATAGTCTTGACAATCTCTGGCTTGTTCAGAGACCGGAGCATGCAAGAACTGTCAAAAAGTGATGCCGTGTAGGAACACAGTTCGCGTTGAAAGTACTCAGATTCCGTGAGATTGATCTTCTTTGCTAGTGTAATGAACCTATGAAAAAGGAGAGTAGGATCCAATCTTTTGCAATCTCCTCCTGGATTCTGTTTTGTAGTAATTTGAACTGCCTGTTGTTTTCGTCGAAATAAAAAATCAGCAACCAGATTTCCAGACATGGATTCAATGATTTTTATGCCAAAATCTCTAGCAGAATCGATGTTGGCAGGCTCGTAGGCTGTCACACCGCTAGTGATGTTTCTTAGCTGAAGATCCCCATTAAATGGTGATCCTTTTTCTAAGAAATCGATAACGATCTGGTTGCCTTTACAGTCTCTTAGCTGCCTCGGCTCGGACATTTCCCTATGTTGTTCAATAGTTCCATAGAAAACCTCTGACATACCCTCCATCAGATGATTAAATGCAGAGCAGACTGGTCGAGACAAAACCCATAAGGACCTTTGAACCTTTTTCATACCACTACCATTGGTAAGACCACCAGCCGTTTTGAGACAGCGCATGAGGTCTTGCTCAATGACAAGATCCGTGGAGAGCCCAGTCCTGAATCTATCAGAACGTCTGATCATATGCATCATATTCTGGAAGGCTTGGTAAACGGTGAAGCGAAACTTGATAAACATTCGCAGTGAAACTTTTATAGCTTGTTAGGTGGCAGATATATCGAATGACTTTTTTGTATCCATAGAAATCACTTGGACAAAGCGTGGGACGAAACATTGATATAATTTATTGCCTACGAAGGTAATGAAAGTGGTGTAGTTGTCTCCTGTGTGTTAACTGATCTTATAAAAGTGCCAACCATAATCTATCAGCCCACTTATTATTTTTTGATTTTTACCAACAATCGACTAATTGGTGGACAATAAGTGATAAAAGAAACATGTCAAATGAAAATAAAAAATTACATATTGATGAATATGAAATGGGTTTTCTAGTACACACTACATCAAGTTAATTTGAATTTTGGGCTCAACTCATCACTTTATGTCCGAATAGTTGCCTTCTGATAGTATGGAGAAAAAGAGGTCACAAGGATGAGAAGGGTAAAATGACGTATAGATGATTATGAAACTTTTTTCTGGTACCAAATTTGCCATCATTTTCGGGTTCAGCTCTTCGTTTTACATCGGGACGGTACTTCATATACGGAAAAACGAAAACTCACTGACAGTTCATTTTTTTTAGAAGAAAACTGAAAAAATTGACCCGAAAAGCCCCCCCCCCAAAAAAAACACTAGTTTGCGTCGACCTAGAGTGTGCAACTTTGGATGTGTTGTTGAGCTTTTTTTTATCTACAACAAGGTATAAGAATCAATTCTGTTGCAATTTGTTTGGAGTCGATCCATATTTTTGGCTAGTTTGCCAAAACTATTATGTTTACCTCCCATCCTCGGGAAAACAGCCGTTTGTTCAACAAAAAGGTGGATTTGTTCATCTAGTTCAACTCTGGTCGAAAAACTGAGTTAAGCTAAGGCTCTTTATCAAGTTAAAACCAGTGAAAGATTAGAGGAGGGTGGAAGTAAAAACATATCTCCTTCGAACAAATCCAGCGCGTAAACACATATTCATAGGAATGCAAGATTTTCATCCAGCTCGCATCCTTCTGAAAATGGCTTTTTATTATAAGCGATCGAATTGTTAGCGTTCGATTCAGCTGATATAAGAGCTTTAGTAAAGGTGTTATCCTTGTATGGTTACCAGACAGAAATATTAAAGTGATTAGTGCTATGTAAGATAATACTACTGCTTTGGTTAAGGTAGGAAATAAGGTTAGTAGCTGGTTTGGCACTAGATCAGAAGTTAAACAGGTTGAGTTCTGTCCCCATTTAAATGGATCATTTTCATGGACTTTCATGGATCAGATGGGGAAGAAAAATTTTCCTGGACTTAAATTATGCTGATGATTTAAGCATCCTAGATGAAAGTGTGAAATAAATGAATGAACTTTAAGAGGTTTTCCGAATTCAGGGTGCCAGAACAGGTTTGAAAATTAATGTTAAGAAGACTAAGTCGCTAAGACTAGGAATAAGTGAAGATGTAAAGGTCACGTTGGGCAATAAAGATCGATCAAGTAGACAGCTTCACTTACCTTGGTAGCATTAATAGTAAATACGGTGGGAGCATTGAAGATGGTAAAAATAGAATCGCTGAGGCTTAGAGTGTTTTTTGCAGTTGAAAAAAGCTTAACAGAATAGGAGGATAAGTCTGCGAAGCAAGATTAGAAAATTGGAAGCTGCAATAATGTCAGTGGTCAAATACGGTCCGAAGCATGGACGCTCCGGAAAACGGAGGAAGATTTGCTAAATATTTTCCACAGAAATGCCTCGGGATTGTTTTTGGTACCCGACTGACTGACCGTATTTCAAACAGTAGGCTGTACGAAAAGTCTGGTCCAATCCTGCTTTCTAATGCTATAATGATACGAAGGTTGAGTTGGCTAGGGAACGTTCTGGGGATGGAGGATGACAGATTGCCAAAGATTGTTCTTTATGGTCAAAGGAAGACAAGTTGTCCACGGTTAGGGTGGGAGGGTGTTGTAAAGAAAGATTTAAGGGAAATGGGAACTTCCTAAGGGGTGTTAAGATGGAGGCTTGGAATAGATTAAGGTGGAGGAGGAGCGAACTTAGCTATGTTGACCTAAGGTTGCTCAGTGGTGCGCTGAGTTGTTAGTTGCAGTCGTAGTTAACTTGTTTCCGATTCACACGAATTGTACATAGGGTATTTTCTTTTCAATTCGACTATTTGATTTATTATTCTGTTTATTCTTCTGCACTGGATATTCATGCTACATGTTTAACTCAAAATCCTCTTTCATATTCAATGGATTGCCTTCAAATTCCTGAAATTTTATTCTAAATCAACCCTTTAAGCCTCACGAAAGAAGATTATTCAAACCATTCCGAAAAGACGGAATTCTCGTCTGTTTATCCTCTTTATTCTCGTCTGTAGGTTTTAGAGCTTGTAGTTTGAACAACATAAGTATCGCTTACAATTGTTTTTTGAAGAGGATCGTGTGATATTTATGGCTTCTTGCCATTATTCTTTTGCCCTTTCGTGTTCTTCAAAACTTCCACTTCCCTAACTTGTTCTAGTAACATACCAACAAATAGCTCATATTCAAGATTTGCATCATTTTCCTCTTCAAGCAGAAACACCTTATAAATTTGAACCAACTTATTTTTTGTGGTTGCAGTGGTAGCTGCAACCCAGTAAGGAACCAATAAGATCCCTTAGTAGCCAAAAATAAAAAAACGCGTTAAAAGAACTGGGAAGTGAAAAAATTGCCAGTTCTAGCTGATTCAGGAATGGTAACCATTATCTAAATTATTCTTAATAGTAAAATGTTATTTTAAAAACAAATTTATAGAAATATAGAAAAATGGTCCAAAACCTCTAAAAAACGGCGTCGGATTGAAATTGAAAGTATACCATTTGAATCGCCTTGACTGAAAACCCTATACAGGAACTTTACTGTTCCCTGGCTTGAACAACAAGAAAAATGAATTTTTGCATAGGTTGTACCGACCTATCCAATTTTTTTTTGCCTTAATAGAGCATTATCATCAAAAACTTCAGCAATTTTACTCACTTGAGAAATTTGAATTAAGTTAAATTTTTTCACTTTGCCTATTTTCAGTATTACTCCTTTTTTTCTTCTGTACAGGATATTCATGCTACATGTTTAGTTCAAAATCCTCATTCGTTTTTCTGACAATTTAATTTTTACATTAAAATAGGTTGAAAAGTCCGAAATGATTACAATTATCGTCAGTGTTGTTATTTTTAATGTTATTTTAAGGTATGCAATTTTAAATGAATGCTGGAATCTTGTTAATGACGGCATTTTGACTGTGGCTGATGTTGACACGGTTATGACTGATGGTCTTGGTCCTCGTTATGCCTTCATGGGGCCCTTCGAAACAGCCCATCTCAACGCTGAAGGTGAGACAAAATCTCATATTAAAAACAAAAGATTAGGACGATTTCAATTATCTTTAAAACGATTGGCTGTCACTACAAAGAAAAATGCCCATATATTAATTTTGATCTATTCATTTGCCGATCTAAAAAAATCTCATAAACCGATCTAGATAGGTCACAAGTCTGAGAAAATTCGTTAAGAGCCTTAGTTTTGGTTTTTGCAAATGACACCATGTAATAATAATTGCAATGATGTCATGTACGTTATCTACTTCATGAAATATGATGACGTCGTATATTGTAAATTACGTCACGTAATAAAATCGCAATGGTGTCATGTACGTAATGTACTTCTTGACATCATATGATGACGTCATGTAATAAAAATTGAAATCTTGTCATGTACGTAATGTACTTCGTGCCATCATACCATCATATGATGCCATTCATATCAGGGTTGCAGCGGTAGCTAGCTACATAGGAAACTTACTGCTATATAGTAAACTTACCGTCTCTTGGCTTGAACAGACAGCATCTTTTTTTCTCTATTTTTCTTATCAGATAGCTTGGCACTGGAACATCGTAGAGAGCTACACATCAATTTCATTTTAAATGAAATTGATGTGGGTAAAAAACTTTTTGTAACTAAAAGGATTAATTTTTAAAATATAATCAATTTTACAAAAAACTGCATTGTTCTATAATACATGTTATAGATCATTTTATTCACATCATTCGGTGATATGTATTTCATAATGACGAAAGACAAGCCGAGGTAAAACGAACCAAACAAATGTAAAACGAAAATGATAGCGATGCTTGGGTTTCGGATTTTGACATGGATAAGGTCATCAATGGCAACCATACCGTTGGAAATCAAAAACCTGCACTAGATAAATCGTTGGAAGAAAAAAAAGTTTTTGTCCCATCACCTCAAGAATAAAAAGAAACAAAGGTTCGGCGATATGTCTTTCATAATGACAAAGGACAAGCCAAGGCAAGAGAATAAGTTTTTTTTCACCACCTGAACAATTAAAAGAAACAAGGGTGGTCACTAATACTTACCATACCTTTGAAAATCAAAAATTTGGACTAGATAAGTCGCTGGAAGAAATAGAAGTTTTTGTCCTGCCACATGGACAACCAAAAGAAACAAAGGTTTTGCGAAACATCTTTCATAATGACAAAAGACAAGCTGAAGCAAAAGTTAAAGGTCCAATAAAAATGTAATTTTACAAAGGCAATACTTCTAATTTAAAGTCTATTCGGACGTCATGACATCAAGAAAAGGCTCAAGTTATCTGCACTTAGATGACAAGCAACAGTGAGGATCCATATATAGAAGCCTGCCACGTGCTGAGATATATATATATATATATATATATATATATATATATATATATATATATATATATATATATATATATATATATATATATATATATATATATATATATATATATATATATATATATATATATATATATATATATATATATATATATATATATATATATATATATATATATATATATATATACGAGCTCCAACACAATGTTGTACAGGTTTATTTATATTTCATTATATGAAAATTTGATTAGTCATGACGTTATGCCTAAAACATATTTGAATTAAAGGTACATGCTCGTGCACTAAAAATAACAGTGATTTCACCAGTCAGGGGTGTACATAGAGGGGGGAGGGGCCGAATCCTTAAGGTCCATTTCCATCCAGAAATATCGATATTTCCTCCTAAAATCTCTTATCTTTTCAGTAAAACTCCACTTTTTTACAGGGTTTTCGAATCCAATCCACGTCCAAGAAGTAATTTTCTGCATTCGTACCTTGTAACTGTATATTCTAAAAAAAAAAATTGTTACTGGAAAAGCAGTTATGTTCGAAAACTCTTTTTTATTCTAAGAAAACTAACAGCTTCTCTGACGGGACACATAAATATGTTATACTCGAATCAAACAGAAAAACGTACTTAAGTTTTCAGGGCTGAAGTTTGCTGCTGACAACTTCAACGGGGAGCTCACCCGATGGATCGTCCTGTTCACTGTATACTTTCCTGATACATACTAACCTTGTTTCCCAAAAGAGAAATATTAAAGTTTTTATATTTTTATGAGTCAAAATCAATTCCAAAGCAAAAACAATATTTCTTTACTGTTGTGATAAGTTATGAAACAGCCGCTTGTAATTTTATGTAAATAAGGGATATTTAGTATCAAAATCAGGCACTCATGCAGAGATGAGGGGAACTCCCCGTCTACCCACTCCAAAATACCAAGATTCGAACGATTTTCTGTAACTTTCGGTATTTTTCAGATAATTCATCTAATTCTGTGTTTTTTAACCCCCTTCCCAACGAACTAGATTTTTGCTTCAGTGCCTGAATAGAATCTTCATTATTTATAAAAAAAAAGAAGCTCGATTCTGCATTATGTGTCACTTATTAGGATATTGTGTTATATTTCCGTGTTTTTTTTACGAACAATAAATTAATTCAAGAAAGCAGACACCTTGGTCTAATATTTTCTATTTTACTGTCTGCAGTTTTAAAATGTAAGCCGAAACAATATTCCTGTATTTTCGCCCTTTCACTTAAGGCCCTAGTCATATTTGCCACTAATTTTCGGTATATTAGTTATAAAATTCTGCCGGACGGGGATTCAGGCAATTGCATAAACCTAATTGCAACTCTCGTTTGCTTTGGATCTACTCCGCTACGAGTCAATCCTAGATGTGCATGGATAAGTTAGTCACCCCGAGCCAGGTTAGAGTCAAACTAGGTTTTCCAATTCTTCTTGGCTTCTGCTGCTCCCATCGACTAATCAAAAGTCTTCATGGCGCGCTGCTGAACATTGTAACTCACGTGATAATCCTTGCACTGAAAGCCCGAATTGAGTCAACTGCGGGGAAATCATTTTCCCTATAACCTCAGCTGCCCAGTGTTAAAAAGCTCTGAATAAGGCCAAAAAATAATTGTTATTGGCAATAGATTTCGCTTTGTTTCTCTTAATACTAACTGAACCAAATAAAAAGATGTTCTTATTGATGTGATTCTTGGTTATGATATAGTTTTTCTACAGGAAGGAACATTTTCTAACTAAAGCCAATACAGATACTCTCAAATGGTCACCGAACCACCACACGTTTGTACATGAAGCTAAAAGAACGCGCGGTCCACCCTCTAGGGGCCTTGCAACTTTAGTTCGCCTCGCTCAGAAGCCTGAGCTTATTTCTTCTGATCGTAATTTACTGGCAATAAAGTGCGGTAATATGGTACTCATCAATGTCTATATGCCATGCAATTGCAAGCAAATTTCTTCCCTATCTGTCTTCGTGGGTTCTTGCAAACGACTCAGGACACTTCTGCTAAGAGTGACCAATCAGGGATTAAATTGGATTGTGGCTGGTAATATTAATGCGAATCTTCTGTCCCAATCTGAAATAAGTGACCTGTTTTTTGATGCTTTGGCTAGTGGTTATCAGTTAGTCAATAAAGATAAACAGTTTACCTACATTCATAACCGTGGTGGTGCTAGATCAAACCTTAATCGTGTTATAGTTTGAAATCACTATAGTTTGGATCACTCGTGATTCTTGTCATTGTTTTGGATGACAAAATTGAAGATGATCACTTGCCTTTAACTTGTGAAATTGAGTCGCCTGCTCTACTGACCGTTTTTCTTACTAAAATAAATAGTTTGGTAAGCCAAATTGGAAACAAGTAAATTATGAAGTTTATGTATATGCTTTTTGCTCGCTATTGTCAAGCCTGCATGTTCCTTAACACCTTTTACAAACCTCTATAAGGTCATCGACAGCTAGGATTGTTTTAAATTGTTACTATTACCAGCTCGTGCATTGTTTGAAGTCAGCTGCTTCATTTTCAGTTCCTGTTGAATATGTTAGATTTGGCACCAGAAAATTGTTGTGGAATGGGCGCCAAGAAGTGAAAAAAGCTAAACAACGCCCAAATTTTTGGCTTCGCCTCTGGATCGCTTGTGATTGGCCCAAGTCTAGCGAAGTACTTATAATTAAGCAAAATTTCAAACGTCAGTTTAGATTTTCTTTGCATCAAACCCGCCTGAATACTTTGGACGGCCCCTTGGATCAGAAGTCTTTGTCCAATATAATTAATAGCAGCAAGTGTGTGCCTGCTACCGTTTCGATTATCAAAACCAGTGATTTTGGTGCTCATTTTACTCGTGTTTTTTACATTTAATCATTCTATCCAGTCCATGTTTTCTTCCTTATTGCATAATGCTATTCCTCAAGTTCTTCAGCAAGTCCATATATTGTCAATATCTAGTGATGATATCTATCGGGCTTTAAAGAGGGTTAAGAAATCAAGTGCTTCTGATATGGATGGTCTGTGCTACAATCACTTCAGCATTAAGTGTCCATTATTGTTAACTCACATTCAGCTCCTATTCCAGATGTGTTTAGCCCAGTCGGTATTTCCAGATAGTTTTCTTTCGGGAATCGTAAAATCAGTTTTGAAAAAGGGAAAGGACGCAGATCAGTGTTCGAATTATCGACCAATTACAGTGTCTTGCTTCATGAGCAAGCTGTTCGAGTATGTCGTACTGCCTGAAATTGACTAAATGTAATTTTTCTGATTATCAAGTTGGGTTCAGAGCCGGTTTTGGTGGTTCTCTAGTCCATCATATACTTGGTCAGTTGCTAGTCTGGGCAAAAATGCAAAAAAGGCCACTTTACATTTGCTCGGTAGATATCTCGGGCGCTTTTGACAATGTTGTGCATTCGCAAGCGCTTCATTGCTTAGTCAAAGCATGAGTTAATTCTTCCGTCTTAAAAGTTCTTCAATATTGGTATTCCAATTCGTTGGTTTGGTTAAAAATGGATGTCTGATATATCCGAGCCTATCTCAGTAAAGAAGGGAGTGAGGCAAGGTGGTGTACTGTCTCCATATATTTTTAAAACTGTGTTTGCGGACTGTTTGCAAATGCTGTTTTTTACTGTGTTTTTAGAAAATACTGCTGTTAGTCACATTGCCTATGCTGATGATGTTCTGCTAGTTAGTCATGCTAGGCCAGGCCTCACAAAGAATCTAAATGTTCTGATTAATGCTGTGAGTATGATTGGGACTTTCTGTAAATGGTTCAAAATGCGAGTTTCTGTTTTTTAATATTTCCAATCCTGCTCCTCCTTTGCATGTCGGTACAATGCTACTCAAGTGTGTATCAAAGTTGAAATGGCTTGGGAATACTTTTTCTGATACACTTTCGACTACATGCTCGTCTCTGGTTGCTAGTGCTCTGCAGTGTATTCGCTTCTCATATGATAAAATCTCACCTAATAGAGGGGGGTACAACCGCCGAGGCTTATGTTAACTTTACCATAGTTTTGTTCTCCTACAATTCGTTTTCTTTCCGGTTTGCAACCTCTAATGCGGAAAAAAGACCGTCTTCAGCTAAGGAGAGACTATTTTGAATATTGTAGATTCCTGCTATATTTACCAAGGTGGTACAGAAATCACAAGATTATTTCTCATTTTGCCGTACCGACCCTCTATTGCTGCTTGACAACATCTCTAAGGATCTGAGGACCAATATTCCAGGGAAGATATGTGCCATTGACCCTGTGCCATTTTTTTCCAGATTAGTGATTCTATGAATATTGTTGCGGTATTTATGTTGTGTTTCCCTTATTATTTCCTTGTGGATTATATTGTTTTTTCTCTTTTTTTTATTCCGCATTTGTTTTATATTGCCGGTTACAAATAATCTTACATACTTACTTCCTTACATAAATTTTAATGCCTACTCCGTACGCTGTGCTAGTAATAAAAAAAAATTATTAAATATTTTATGCTCATCGCAAGCATTACTAATCAAGACATATGCTATGGTCTCATTCAAACAACAATTTTAGTCCTAGTTAAATTTGACTGATTTTTCGATGAATCGTAATTATTTCCTAGCTTATCATCAAATTTTGTAGCTGACACAGTCCAAATATGAAGGGGTCTCGAGTTTCTGGATCCTTTTTACGGGGAAACAAAAAACCCCTACAATTCCAGGATGTGTGACGAGCCAGGTTATGCTCTGACTACGAACAGTGATGCTAAGTACTGTTTTTTTTTCGCTCACCGTGAGGAAAATGAAGTTATTTTCTGGAGAGCTTTGACAAAACTTGACAATTTACGATTAAATAAATTACAAGAGGGTATAACACTAACCTGAGAGCATATCTGGCAAAATTTTAATAACATTAGATAATTATCAGGTGCATGGATATCTAGCTCATGCAAAAGGCAACAGCTTCGGATACGATATCATTTCATAAGGACAGTGTGACGCTAAGGTTTTATCTTCAAAGGTGGTGATAACCTACAAAAGGGCCTGAGATATAATAATATAGTTCAATTATACTAAGGAATTTCAATTTGAATCAGATGGCTACGCTTTTATGAAATGATTGGGTTCTTTTAGCATTAGGAAATCAAAGCTATGGTATTTTACTTTGTCAAATAAAAAAGTAAAAGTTGTAACTTATGGAACATGTTAAGTGTGTATATATGTAAGCTGTTTAAGGCTTTCTGACTATGTGCTGCCTTATATAGTGTATATATGTATAAAATAAATAAATAGAGTTCTAAAGACTAGCCTTGTTGTAGCAGAGTGGATTGACGCTCTCTTTGGCAACACAGGGCCAAGGTTTTGATCCCCATAACAGCAAGATTGGGCCAGCTTGCTACTTGTCTCTTTAAAAAGGACCCAGCAACTAAAGCGTCGATTCGATACCCTATGCACCAGAAGTGGCTCTGGAAGATCTTTATCCTCTTTTTTTAATTGTAAAAGCTAACCGAATTCTTCTATTCTGTATATGCTTATTCTAGGTATGCTTAACTATTGCGAGAGATACTCAAAAACAATACACGATGTCAGCAAGACTTTCAGTCCAGTTCCGGAGATGAGCGGATCCTCTGCTGAAGCAGTACATAAGCAACTCTCTGAAAAGGTCCCCCTAGAGAAATTAGTAGAAAGAAGGCAGTGGAGGGACAGGATGCTTACCGCTTTGGCCAAGCTGAAAATGCAGATGAAGAAGAAGGAATAACATACTAACAAAGCTTTTACGTACATCAATTATTTTAAAACTACATTAACCACTGGTATATACTGATGAGTTTTAAAAAAGAAAAAAAAAAGGAACTGGGGTGAATAAAATTATATTATGCAAATTAAAGAACAAAATATGTGATGCTGGTTTGTTTATTTTATTTATTTATTATTTGTTATGGTATGGTTACCCTATCAGTAACAGCTAGTTTTTACGTCGGGATAATCAAAAATATAATTATGACTGAGTAGGTCATTTAAAACATTGCAGTCTTTGGTCCAAACATTATAAACTAGGAAAGATATTCAGATCGTAGTAGGGTTTGCTTACCAAACTGTTATTGCAGTAGACTTTAGAACTGCAGTAGACTTTAAAATCACAAATCCCTTTATAAACGAAAATACTTTAAAAGTAAAAGTTGATCTTGGAATGCGCGAGTTTTAGTTTTCATGTAACGTAAGTTCGGTTTACTTGCGCTTTTGATATTAAATGTAACGACTTAAAAAGTCTTAAAAAAAAATATCCGTGGATGGCAAGTTTTTATATGACAGCGAAATTACCTACCATTCTCTACCCCTCCCTGGGAAACTCCAAATGTAAAAAGCTTCGCTTCATAGCGAAGAAATCATGCGTTCATAGCACTTAATGCGTTTAGTTTTAACAATTTTGGCGTCTCAAATGACTTGACTAACTTTATATTTCCTATGCGGTATTTCCAATTAACATTTTTCCCTTGTTAGAGACAGCGCAAAGAATTACATTAGCAATATTTTCTATAACTAACGTAATTGGGTTTTTACATTTTCATTACTATAAATAATTTATCAGTGACGGCTCTACCATATAGCCGAGCTAGAAGACTGCCTAGGGTGCCAGAGCCTGAGGGGTATACGGGCGGTGGACGGTGTTTTTCGCTGATAAGAGCAGATAAAAAAAACACGTTGCATTTGTTTTTTGAGAAAAGGAAGCCACTTTTAAAATAAAATTCACCTGAAATATATTTATAACTTACGCTAGACTTTGAGAATCTATAACATCCTGTTCGCAGTCACGGACGTAGTTACTAAACTAAATTTCTAATCACTTCAGTAAGAAGGTTTTCTCCAGTGCTGGGTTCCTCATCCTCATACTTCCACTTGACTATCACCACTCACGTTAAACATTGGTCTCGAGTCCCCTTGCACCCTCTTGGTGCTAGGATTTCTTTTTTCGCCAAATGTTGAGACCAGCGTCAGGTCAGTTCCCACTATCCCTGTGTGAGCGTGACACTATGATTAGTTGGTCTGCTCTGCTCATTATCTGATTACGTCAACGTAATCTGTTACGGATTGTTTAATCAAAATTTGATAAAAACTATTGTTAGATTCCGTTTTAAATTTTGTTAGTTCTTAGTTTTCATGAAAATATAATTGCCAAATAATCTCTTAATCAACATGAGCTAACAAGGTATGTTAAATATAGCCATGGGTGGCCGAAAGGGGGTGATACACCCTATGCTCTTTATTAATTTGTATCAGTTGTTTATCTTTACCTCAACTTAATTTGGTCAGACGGTCCAAGCCGTATATCCTTTCTCATACAAGAACTCATATTTTTAAGCTTCTCGGCAAAAAATGGCTAAATTTGACACAACTTTGTTTCAATTGTTAACCCAAATGAAGGTAAGCCCACCATGTCTATACAGAATTCACACACATGGGATTTTCCATTGGAAAACCAAAAGGAAAATCTGAAGACTTGTTCACATGGAAAATTTTCACATCCACCTTTTTTAGGAAACTCACAGAACTGATAGACTATTTGAATTACCCTTGTTATGTGCCTATCTACCTTAGTTCTGCTCTAGGACGGATGATAGACTATCTATCAACAAGTTAAATAAATCATTTTTATACAATTCTGAAAAAAGTTATGCCAGCTTTGCCTCTCAACAAGACTATCTGCCTTGGCTTTACTCTAATTAGCCAAGGCTCTCAAGTTTTTCATCACTTTCATCAAGTTGATTCTAATTCAAATGAATTTCCCTGAGTTCAAAACTAAATATTTGTCTCTGTATTTCCCATGGCTCTATATATTTTCCTTTGTATGAAACAGTATAATAATGTCTATTCTTCCTTAAAAGTAATCAGGTTATCCTCTGTAGCCGAGAGGAAAGCCAAAAGTTTTAGGTTTTCTTGAACAAAAGTCAAACCAGAAATCCCGTCGCACTTAAAGGAAAACCAATGGTTTTTGTGAAAACCATCAGTATTTCCATTCGTGTGAATTAGGCATTAATAGGACTGGATTGACAGCAACTCACCTGGTCTCAAAACTTATTCATACTCACGTATAATTGTGCTGCAAAAGCAGCATTTTGGCCATATCCTGTATTTTTTTTTCTTCTATGCCGTGGATTTCAGTACATTGCGAGAAAGTGGCACCGGTCTACCCTCTGTAGTTTTTGCGAAGAGTGAAGACCTCAAACCAAATTGATGAATATGACATGATATTTTGAAAGCCGTGGAGTCAAATAGGGCGGTTTTCACTTGTACTTGAGGCACGGCCGAAGGTTCTGTTGTCTAAGTCAGAGATGACTGTCTTAAATTGTTCTGCCAAGCTTTCGTTTCTTTGAGCGTTGATTCTACTTCCGAGTGGAGAGCTTCGTACAAGCCATCAAGCAAGCAGGCCGAGGTTAGACTGAAGTCTCACGTTTCAAATTAAAGTTAGACTCGAGTCAAAAGAAGATTAACATGCTTTACGGTTCCCTGACACCATTGCCAAAATATTTTCTTAGAACAACAAATTGAAATAATAAGCGATCCACAAAATCAGTATGATCGGAGAAGCAAAGGTGGCTATTGGCCCTTCTAATCCCCTCTTTATCACTTCCAACTTTTAGTAGAAAGGTAGAAATGTTGCACCTTGCTTGCATTGCAATCATAAGATAATTTTCAATCTTTATGACCGGAGAACTATAGTGCATCATTAGCCTGTCTAGACCCCCTCCCCCACTCACACACCAACAAATTTCTTAGTAAAAAATTATGTATGAAGCAAAGAAGGAAAAAAAGTAATCAACCAGCATTATTGATGGCACAAATTGCACCCAAGACTCCTCAAGCCCCTCCATCCACTGTCTCCTCACCCATTTTTACAGAGACAAGCCTTTTGCCAGGAACACCAATTCACGAAAATGTAGGGGAAGGGCAAGGACTCTTTTCAATTTTTAAAAATGAAGATGCAAAAATATATATTTTTAAAATCTGAAAAGATTCCTGCTGATTCCGAAAACGAAGTAGGGAAGATTTTCGTCACCCCAAATTTTTTAAATTCCTATTTTTTTCTGTTTGTTAGCGTTTGTGATACATAACATGGAGCGTTTGTGATACATAACATGGAGACAAGAAGGAATATTTTACATTTAAATTTCATTTCCACTGTGTCAACAATTGACTTGTAACGTTTGGTGGTTATTGCATGTGAATCCATGAACAATTTCACAGTGATGATTCCCTCACTATGATTGTAAGATGAATTTTCCAGTTGAATAGAAACTTTCTTTGAATAGATAAGTTAATCCTGTGGTGTCTTCTGTTGTCAGTTGAATTTTGGTACAAGTGTGTATATCGTACCAATGAACACATTACAAAATATTTAGTGTTTAAAAATGCGTCTCGAAAATGTTTTAACTCCTGAGGCTTGTTATTCTGCCTGTTGGACAAGTGCTTAGTATTTTTTTGTGTACAATCTGAGAACCTTTCGAACGCAAAGATGGCGCTTGCGGATTGAGGCCACCTCAAGTGCCATCTATGATTTTCTCAAAGTTGTATGGGAAACAGGAAACAGCGTACAAGGTGCCCTCACATTCACACTCAGACCCCCGATTCAGACTCAGAGCCCCGCATTAGGCGGTGCTTCCACGGCGTCAACGAAGTTAATAAGTTTTTCGTGAAATTTTGAACTATAAAGTTTGTCTCACTCACACATGGATTTCACCTTATTGACTTTACAGCAATTTTTCACAGAAAACAACTGAAATAATCAGACATGGAGCTGTGAAAACCATCTTCTAAGTATTTTTCCCATATAATAATAGATGAATTTTTGTTTGTCCCTTATACCTTTACCAAGCAAAATACTTAAACTAGTATACACTATTATATATGTAGACACTAATTTGTGTGTGATTTGTTTGAAATTTTCCAGGAGTCTTCTGCTATTGGCTGAACTTTGCGGACTTTCTTGAAAAAGTTAAATAAAGTTCAACTTTTTTTCGACTGCAATAAAATCAACAAAGTTATGCGAGGAAATGGTTTATTAACTTTGTGGACAGTTTTATTAACTTTATTGACGCTGTGGGAGCCTCGCATAAGGCTACACTTTGTAGCAGAGAGTCAAGTAAGAAGGTCTTGATTGATTAATTAGTTAAATATGAGAAAATAATTAAAATTGAATTAGTAGCCTACATTCAAGGTTAGAAAAAAAATTGCATCATTGGAATCAACATGGTCGAAAACCTTGTAAAGGATAATTACAGTCCTCCTCATTGAACAACTAGGAAAACCACTTTATTGCATGGGTAGCACTAGTGTGTCTCCTTTTTTCTTTTATTTCTACCAGGGCTAGCGGGCTACCAGAACGTCATAGAGAGATGTTTAATGGCTCATTCGAACGGAAATCAAAAGCTCTAGTGCCCTTTTTAAGTGACCAAGAAGATTAAAGGGCAGCTTGCGTCCCCCCAGCCAACTTCTCCCAAAGTCGTTTGATCACAATTTTGAGATAGCCATTTATTCAACATAGTTGAAAGGTCCAGTAACTGTGCTTTTGTTACGACACGACCTTCCATAGTCCCTTATCGGTATTGTATTTTAATCATGGTTTTATGCTTTTTGTATGATTATGTGGAGAACCTGTCTTTGTTAAGGCTGACTACGGTAATTCTTAACCAATGCTGTTTTTCCTACTACGCCAAAAATCACGATTAACCGCCAAAATTTTAGCGATTTTGAGCTTGATTTTTTTTTCTTAATTTGTTGATACAAAAATTGGCTTAACCTTTTTTAATTTTCTTTTAGTATTTCGAGAAAAAATCAATTTATTTGAATTTGTAATTTCATTGTTTTATTTCAATCAATCAATCAATCGGGGTTTATTTGAAAAAGAAAATGAAATAAAATAACATAAAAGACACTGCTCTGTCACACATTGGACATTGAGACCCATAAATATAAATATTCATCACTATCATGCAGAACGGCTCTCACTTCACTCCCAAGACAACCACACACCTCCTCCACAACTACTCATTATTTCCTTAACTATTGGGCTTCAGTTCCAAAACCTGGATGTGGTGTAACAAGAGAGGTTTTCGTCCAAAAATACACCTAGATACCTAGACAAAACCTATTTCCCGAATCGTTCCTCGAAAAGTCGTAATTCTAGTTATTTCTGGATGAATAGTTCCGATCCTCAAAAAGAAGGGAACACACGATTTGTCAGCATTAATTACATGTCGATTTGCGTCCATCCATGTGTAAGTTTCCTCCAAGAGAAAACTTACACTGCACTTACATAGCATGCTGACATGCTAGTATCACAGGAGGTCATTGTAGTGTCATCTGCGAATGCCACTAGTTCATAAGAGTCACTGTCATCATTGGAAATGTCTTCACCGTAGCATAGTTTACAGCGCCTTCAAGCTCTGAAATTTGGGTTTAGGACGCGACTTAGGTCATTCACGTGAACTAGATATAACAGTGGACCCAGGATCGATCCATACGGCGCTCTGAAGTTAGCCACGATATCGTTCAATGGATCTTCTCCTATGTAAATGTGCCGGTTGCTAAGGTAAGACTGGAACCATTCCAGTGCCTTTCCTCTAACTCTGATGTAATTAAAGTTACTTAGTAAATTAAATTACATTGGATGATCCATACTGTCAAACGCTTTTTTAATGTCAAGCTAGATAGCAGCTGGCACAGGTCCCAGGTCAAGTGCTTTGTTCACAAATAATCTCAGTGACGTCAGCACATCTTCTGTTGAATGTCCTGGTCTGAATCCGAATTGCCGTTGACTCAGGAATCCCTTCACTTCGAGAAAAGAGTAAAGTTGGTTCTTCATAGGCATTTCAAAGACTTTGAAAAACACTGAGAGAATTGAGATGGGTCGGAAGTTGGACGGGTTATCTTGAGGGCCCCCTTTATGGAGTGAGACAAGTCATGCTTTCTTCAGGAGGGATGGGAATACCCCCGTCTGAAAGAGAGGTTTATCAAATGTTTTAATGGCTTCAACACGGCTGGAAACACTGCTTTCAACACTTTTGTGTGAATGCGGTCGAAACAATCTGCAGATTTATCTTTCAAAATTTTAATTATCATTGAAACCTCCATGGAAGTTACAGGAAGGATTGTCATTGACTGGCCACATGCTGGGCCCAGGAAATCCTTGTAGGATTTGGCTGTGATTGTTGCAGTCTTCGCTGTTTTGTCTCCAATACTGCTGGAAAAGGTACAAAGTGATTTTGCAACTTCCAGTGGTTCAGTCAGGGTTTTCCCATCAACAGTAATTTTTGTTGTTAGTTCCGATTTCTGGTCGTTGGATCGCAGTACTATATTGATGGTCTTTCACACTTTCCATCCATCCTTACCACTTTCAACTAGTTTTTTTTTTATTAAAGTAGTCTCTTTTCGCTTTTCTTAAAATTGACTGTAGGCACTTCTTGTAAGATTCATAGATTTCCAGGCTAGCTATACTCGGCCCGTTACGGTATTGGGTCCATAGATTTTGCTTGTTGTTCATGCATCTCAGTAAACTTTCAGTAACCCACGGGCTAATTGGTGCATTTTTTCTTCCACACTTAGTTGGTTTTTCTTTAAAACAATGCTTCTTGTATAGAGTTGTAAGTATATTATTGAATTCTTCGAAACCTTCATTCACATCTTCCTTTCCCATGACACTATCCCATTTCGCTTTCTCCAGTTCATTATTTAGTGACCTTTGATTTTCTTCACCTAGGTTAAGAATCAGCGTATTGTCTCTAATTTTCGAAAATGACCTTGCTGCCTTTGATGTCATGGGGAAATGATCCGACATATCACTGACGATGGCTGAAGCTGAGAGCGGAGATAAATTCGAGAAAATATTATCTATTAAAGATTGAGAATGTTGAGTAACTCTCGTTGAGATAGTGATTGACGGATGGTAGATCAATACATGAGCGTGAGAAGGTTTTGCGTTATTAGTAAGAGGATGGCCCAGGTTGATATTAAAATCGACCATAATGATCACATCCTGATTCTGTTTTTCTAGCTGCTGGAGTGTTGTCGATAATACATCCATAAAAGAAGAAACAGAACCCGATGGGGGATCGGTAAATTTCCCCAATGATATATTTTCTTTGCAAAGGGAGAGGCATTTCGATAAAAACGGATTCAAAACACCCTCTATGTTCCTAGTCAGTTGGCTATTTACATAAACTGGATATTCGCTCTTTGTATAGATTGCCAATCCTCCTCGTCTGGTTTCTTTTCTATGCATAAAATTCGAAGTGTATCCAGGGATATCCTAAAGGCTGTCGGTTTTACTGGTCAGGAACGCTTGACATAGTCCAATAACATCAGGATGAATTTGCCAGCCCATGGTCATTACCAAACAGTTCGTGGTAACGAACTGTAAGTAAGGAGCGACCCGGCTCAATAGTAACCGAAACTCTGAAAACATAATTTTGACACCAATAGATACATTAAAAGAATCAAATTTTTATGGTGATTTCAAATATATAAGTAGACCCCGAAGCCGCGCCGAAAAGTAGGCGGCGCGCCACCGAAAAAAAAGGTGGCGCGCCGCCGAGCTTGCATTAGCGTGCTGACTCTATCGGTGGAGGCGTATTATATACGCCGCCGTGTTTTTTTCGTTTTTTTCTCTCTTTTTTGCTTATTGATATCGACCTCCGGGCTTCAACCGTCATCCCTGCTAATCTGTTTCTTAAAGATAAATACTGTCATCTTGGGCTCGCCATATATATCGGTTCGTATGAAGGAGAAGAAGAAATTTTTCTTGAAACAAAAATTCTACCTTCCACTTTAAAATTCTGTTCATTTTTCTTTCGAATTTTTAGGATGAAAAGAGGTAGGTAAAAGAGCATTAGGCAATTAGGGATGTTATCATAGGCAGCGCAACCGCGCTGCCTAAGTAAAGAACAATGCTGGCAGAATGTATTATTTTTTTTTCATACCAGGGCAATTCGTATCGAAGGAGTTGTCGTAGAAACTTCGAAAAGGGCTCATTCGATTGTAAACTGGAATAGCTAGTGTCCTTTTTAATAGTCGAAAGTGATTGAAAGGCAGCTAACACCCCTTCCATGCCCACCATTTCCCCAAACACATCCAATCAAAATTTTAAGCCATTTTGTTTAGAGTAATTGATTTCCAGAGAGAAAATATGTTTTTGAGGAGGTTACTCCCCCACAACCCAAAGGGCAAGGGTTTTGAGTTATGCCCTGGGGGTATATAAGAACGATGTTGGCACAATGTATTATTTATTATTTTTTTCCTTTAGATCAGGGCACTTCGTATCGAAGAAGTTGTCATAGAAACTTCGAAAAGGGCTCATTCAGTTAGAACTTGGAGTGGCTTGTGCCCTTTTTATTAGTCGAAAGTGATTGGAAGGCAACTAACACACCTTCCACGCCCACCATTTCCCGAAACACATCCAATAATAATTTTGAGATAGCAATTTTTCTTAACGTAGTTGAAAGTTCTGGAAATTAGGTCTTAGAGGATGAAAACCACCCTCACAGCCCTTAGGGCAAGGGTCTTGATTTATGCCCTGGGGGCATATAAGATGTTTATAGAAAGCGTTGTCGTAGAAACCCAAAAAGGAATCATTCGATTGGAAAACGAAAGGCCTAGTGCCCTTTTTAATAATCGAAAGTGATTGGAAGGCTTGAGATTTTTATAGTAAAGATCGATGTTGGTATAATGTATCATTTTTTTTTTTTTTTTTTAGACCAGGGTACTTCGTATCGAAGGAGTTGTCGTAGGAACTTAGAAAAGGGCTAATTCGATAAAAAAAAAGAAAGGGCTGATTTCCTTTTTAATAGTCGAAAGTGATTGGAGGGAAACTAATGGCCCTCCCAAGCCCACCTTTCCATTTGCTTTTATGTTTAAAAAGTAAATCTTGCCATAAGATTAAATCAAAATATACTGGGTTAATGCTAATTCAAAATAAGGTATATTAGCAGTATCCCAAGAACGACTGAGGGTATTATGTTCAAACTTTTGGGGCTGCTTCTGCTTTTAAGATTTAACCAAATCAAGATAGCGTAAGTCAAAATAGCAAATAGCGTTCGTTACGTAAGTTAATTCGCAAGTTACGTCAGGACAAAATTTCGAGAAACCCATTTAGCCAAAAAAAGTAAAATTAATATACAAGTTTCGTTTTAGTTATTCATTTTTCGGGGAACCAAAATCAAAGCTGCATTAATTCAAAAACGTTCAGAAATTATAAAAAAAACAAGTTTTTTTTAACTGAAAGTAAGGAGCGACATTGAAACTTAGAACGAACAGAAATTATTTCGTACATGAAAGGGGCTGTACCCTCCTCAACGTCTCGCTCTTTACGCTAAAGTTTGTCCCTGTTTCACAACTTTATTTCTTAAAACAATAAAGAACTTTAGCGTAAAGAGCGAGGCGTTGAGGAGGGGACAGCCCCTTTCATATACGGATTAATTTTTGTTAACTTGTTTTTTTTATTTAATATCTGTCAGTGACGAACATAATTCTTAACACTTAAGCAGAACTACATTGAGCTGAGACGTGGGATATCTTTGGGCCATATTTAATAATTGAGTATATTTACTTCTAGAAAAATTACTTTTACCAAACAAAGAATAATCTGCTTCATTACTTATTACATGATCAAAAATTTCTTTAAGATTCAGAAAAGATTTCTCTAATTGTTCTAACCTATTTTGGGTTATCGTTAAAGTATCGTACCACGGCAACAAAGAGAAGGAACTCAAAATTTACCTAAATCTTGTAGTGGAGTGTGGTGGCGTCCTGAAGTGAAGTGCTGCAAGAAATGAGCACACCCGAATGAGCCTGTAATAGAAAACTAGAGCAAACAAACATGGATATATGCAAAAAAAGAAAAATAGGAAAACAAAATATCTTTGGAAAACGCAAAACTCAATTACGCAAGCAGAAACAACTTATTGACCAATGACATTCCTCCCCATTTCCGCTGTTATAGCCGTAAAATCTACCTTACAATAATCATATATTAACACCTTAATTTAAGTTTACCTTATCGACCATAACAGCTGAAAATCGACAAGAAAAAAAAAACAATTCATAAACCCACTTAAATCACTAAGAATCAGAATCAGCGTCGGCAAATTGTGCCGTTGTTCACAGTTTAAGCGGATCAAAACAGTCATCTGAAAATTTAGTCCACTGCGAATTTCGAGAAGTTTTGACATCTAGCCATAATTTTATTCCTCGCTGGACTACACGCGTCTCTGTAACTGCAACCTTTTCAGCTGGTGATTTGGAAATATATGGACGTTCTTAGGGCAGAATTTTTGTTGGGGGGGGGGGCAGATGTACAAGGAAGAATTTTCCATGGGAAGGAAATTTTTTACATTATTTAAAAAGTCGTCACAAATTAAATCAAAAAGAAATTCAACTGGAAGTAAGGTGCAACATTAAGACCAATCTTGCAGTTTCATTGGTACAGCCTTTCAGATGACAACTTCACAGTCCAAAAACTGGAATGGTATCACCCGTCAAAAGTAAACACCCGGTATCATAAAAAAAAACCTACGTCTTCAGGGGTAATAATACAGGGGATTGACATGTCTTAGTCTTTAAATCCTGTACTCTCCTCTGATTTTGAATAAGGGTTTACCCACTGCTCTCAATAAAGTTGTTGATGTGTGGAGTGTAGAATTTATATGATAGGCCAAGAGGATCAAAAAATTCAATATTCTTCGCTGTTTGAAAGATGCATAGCCAATGACCTGTCTTCAAAGTCGATGGAATGCTATTAACAATGATTAGGGTATTGTTAACACTTAGAATTTTTTCAATGAAGTCCGATGGTATGCAAAAGGACTTGTACTGAGACATGTATAAATCCATATTAAAAATGCTTATTATTCGGTTTGTGTTCATGGTGCTAGACCTAGTAGAACACTACCGTCGGGAGTGATTTCCCAATAGGTTTCAAATTGACTCAATGATATTAGCGGGATAGTCTCAGTCAAAGCATTGGCAAATGTGCACTCTAAACGTACATTAGCATCGAGTGCTGCAGCAAGTGTTTTTCTCAAAATGAAATTCGATGGGGCTAGTTGTAACTTTATGTCAATCTTGACATTGGGGGGCAACCATTGGGATATATTGAACATCTCATGATTTAATTTACAAAACTAGATGATACTCCTGGGTCACTGCAGTAGTTAACTCACCGTCAGTATCAACACCCAATCGATATTCATAGCCCAATGACTGTCCTTTCAACTCCTTATATGCCTTTAGAGTCATCATCATAAATTGAATGCAGCTTGCATAGTTGGATAAACTATTGCTAGGGCTCACCAATGTTCCATTAATAAATACATTAATTTGTTTGAACAAGTTGTGTAGGATACAGTTTTCATAGGACAGACCATCGGCAGCACTTGTATTGTCTGACTTTTTCTTCGCCGCAACATTTAAATCAATAAATGTTAATCATAAATCAATGAAATAGTCTTCATCGGAAAATATCTGAAAGTGTATATTTTCCGAGAGGGGTTGTTGAGGACGGAATTGTTCATAGTAGCCATACTTGACACTGACATCAACATTTTCAGCGTTGAACAGATTCAAAGAGGAGCTGATTGATGGATGCGATTCCTTGTGGGGAAGATAGGTTATCTTAAGAGAACAATTCCTTCTTTGATCTAACAATCTTTTTCTTCCTCTTCTTCTTCGTAATAGTCCGTAATAGTCTTCGTAATAGTCCAATCCATGACCTATTTGACGTGAGCTCAGAGCACCAAAATAGCAGTCAATATCAGGACAGATAAATAGAATTCTTCTATTGTTCATTTTAGGCAGTGATGACGATGGGTCGAAAATGATATGTAATCACAGCTAAACCTTTTGTTATTCCTAGAGGATCACCCAATTCACTTCTTAGTGTTAACTGACAGAGGTCCAAATACGAAATGTTTACAGGAACATACTGAAGATGCTTTATATTATAGTGATGAACAAGTTCATGAGTTTTTTTTCGTTCGAGAACACGTAGGAGGGGGACATTTGAATTAACCTATTATAAACATTTGAATGTTTTGAAAACATTGAATCAGTTATTCCATTTTCAAATAGTTGGGAATCATGATCTAAGGATTGATGCCCACGTATTCTTTTTAATCCCTTCCCATTTTGCTGAGATTTTAATTGCTCACCAACGGCTCTTCATGAAGATCTAATATTTTCTTTAACACTCTCGTTGAAATTTTTACCCGACGCCCAGTCCTGTAATGTTGAGGCAGCAAAATTTGATGCAGCAGGTACAAGATATTTTCTGGCAAGGGGTAGTGCAGAACGTAATAGCCTAGCAAACTAGCTACCAAGACCATCGCCAGACATTGTGGTACGCCCCTTGTAATAGTCCAATACTTGACCTATTTGACGTGGACTCAGAGCACCAGCATAGCAGTCAGTATCACAACAGATAAATGGAATTCTTCTATTGTTCATTTTAGGCAGTGATGACGATGGGTCAAAACTGGCAGGTTATTAAAGCTAAAACTTTTGCTATTACTAGGAGATCGGCCAATTCACTTCTTAGTTGTAGATGCCACAGCTACAAATACAAAGTGCTTCCAGGCACTTAATAAAGATGCTTTATATTATAGTGATGAACAAGTTCATGGTTTTTTTTTCGTTCAAGAACACGTAGGAGGGGGAGATTCGAATTACCAACTCTCGATGTTTCCACAAAGTATGCATAAAGAAATATGCAAGATTCTGAGGCGAAACCAGGTGGAAAATTAGCATAAATAAGAAGATCCGTCCCGCTAAGAGTGTCAGCGTTTCTACTACTAATCTTATTCTGCTGAACGCAAAGGACATGCCTCAGATTATCTTGTGCATGATTTATTTAAATGCCGACAGGTGAGGAAATTTTAACCCTATCACGTTCCATTGAAAAATTAAAATGGAATGTACCATTCCTACGATATGAGGTTTTTCTATTTATTGTGCGACACAAATCCGTCATAGTACCATATTCTTTATATTTCAGTGTGACATCTGGATATTCACTAGATTTAAGTGCTTCAACCCAGTCATACTCGACAAAGAGTGACCAATCGAATAGTATAACTTTTATAGCATACACACAATCCTTTCTAAGGATATCATAGGTATTTTTGAGAATACAGTCGACAAGAGCCACTTCACACTTTCCGTCATCGAATTTGATGGTGGGAGAGAGTTTCGTCGAAAAATCACTTGTCTTATTTAAGTCATTGTAGAAAGGATCGGAGATGTTGGACATAAATATTACATAAAAATCATTGAGCATTGGCAATATCTCTTAACACTGATCCAAGAATCAAAATCGGAGTTGTATCCTACCCACCGAACAAAGAACTGTTTCTTACCCCTACGAGTACGAGTCTTTAATAGCTTTTCAATTTGATAGATTTCACTATTATTTTTAACTTTTTGTAGTTCATAGTCATAAAAGCCGCCAAGAATCTCTTCATCTTTGGTATCTCGTAGACCATAATGCACTTCGCCGAGTGGACAAACATAAGCCCTATCTTGCGAGAGCCAGTGGTAATGTGAGTGTCATTGATCACAAAAAAAACATCTCTTCATTATCCTTCTGCTATCGCTGGAACACAATTAAAGAAGGAGAAATTGGATTCAATAATGTCGAGCATTGGAAATCTAATGTCGCACTCATATCGTGAATAAATTAAACGACTCATAATATATCATATGAAAAGCAGTCAAGATCATATTCAAGTAGATAGCAATGGGGAACAGATTATAATTCAAGGCAAGAGCTATAATTTGCTTGATTTAATCTATGATATGGTTACAAATCGTAAAGGACTTTTATCATTTGACAGTCATCTATACAACTTTTAAATTACATTAAAACTTCCCCAAAAGTCTTATTATCAATAGGCACGTACTAAAAAAAATAAACGAACACACTTCCTCATCGTCAACAACATTAAAACATGAAGAAGAAGAAGAAGAAGAATATTTTAAATCAATCTTGGAATACTCGCACACCTAGTGGAAACATTGATTTGACAATGAGAAGGAGGAGGACCACACTGCTGATAGTTAGACAAAAGCGAAGACGTATAAAGTCAACGTCACCACCACCATTACCCACTAGGATAAAAAAGGGTAGTGGACCTTACACTACGTGTTTACGTTCAAAATGGTTGAAGTTCTGAAACGTGTTTATGAAAATATTGGTGAAGTGGGAAGTTTAAGTTCCCCCACCACTCTTTCCAAATTCACTTGTGTTAAGACTAAAAGTGTACAAGACTATCTACAAAATGAATCAAGTTACACTCTACATAGAAATCATAGGCCTCGTTCTAATCATTATTGAAAAACTAAAGTCTTTTTCCCTCTACATATAATGCAAACAGATCTCTTAACTCTAGATGAGATTCAAAGGTGTCACAATACACCCTACAAACACATTCTACTTGCAACCAGTGTTTTTAGTCGTTATACATATGCCTTTCCATTGCAGTCAAAGAGAGGTGTTGAAGTTGCTCAGGCTATGGAAAGTATTTTCGAACAAGATTCTTATTAAAAAAAAATTCAAACGGATCTGGGTAGTGAATTTGTTAATCCCCATGTTGAAAACGTACTAACTAAATATAATACAATGCTCTATCATAGTCATGGTCCTATAAAGGCTGCATTGGCCGAACAATTGATAAGAACTATTTGACTTTTAATTTCAAGATATTGCACATTGAAAAATACGACTGCTTTTATTCATGATTTAGATAAAATCATGTTGATTTATAATCAACGACCTCATCTATCATTGTCCAACTCAACCCCAACGGAAGTTGATCATTCTAATCATGAAACACTTGATACTTTTCTTAAACAATATTCCAATGAAACGATTGTGAACAAAAAATTCAATGTTGGTGATACTGTTTAATTAATAGAACAATTAACGTTTTTGAAAAGGGTAACTACTCGTGGTCCACTGAACTTTTTAAAGTGACAAAAATCCTAGACACCAAACCCATAACATCATCTGCGAGATACCAAAGATCAAGAGATTCTCGGCGGCTTTTATGACTGTGAACTACAAAAAGGTAAGAACAATAGTGAAATCTATCAAATCGAAAAGCTATTAAAGACTTGTACTCGTAAGGGTAAGAAACAGTTACTTGTTCGGTGGCTAGGATACAACTCTGATTTTGATTCTTGGATTAGTCTTGAAGATATTGACAATGCCCAATGATTTTTATGTAACATTTATCTCCAACGTCTCCGATCCCCTCTACAATGACTCAAATAAGACAAGTGATTTTTTGTCGAAACTCACCCCCACCATCAAATTCGATGACGGAAAGTATGAAGTGGATCTTTTCGACTGTAATCTCAAAAATACCTATGGTTTCCTGAGAAAGGATGGTGTGTATGATATAAAAGCTATACAATTCGATTGGTCACTCTTTCTCGAGTATGAATTGGTTGAAGCACTTAAATCTAGTTAATATCCACATGTCACATTGAAATATAAAAAATATGGTACTATGACGGATTTGTGTCGTACAATCAATAGAAAAATCCCATATCGTAGGAATGGTTATTCCCTTTAAATTATAAAATGGAACACGATAGGATTTACAGTACCTCACCTGTTGACTCTGAAAAGATTCATTTCAATGATAATCTGAGAGATTTTCTTGGCTTTAAACAGAATGTGATCAGTGGTAAAAAGGCTGGCATTGTTAGCAGGATGGATCATGTTATTTTTTCTCATTATCCACCTGGTTTCGCCTCGGACTCTTGCATATTTCTTTATGCGTCCTTTGTGGAAACATCGAGAGCTGGTATATCAAATGTTCCCCTCCTACGTGTTCTTGAACGAAAGACAACCCATGGACTTATTCATCACTATAATATAAAGCATCTTCAGTATGTTCTTGTAAACACTTCGTATTTGGAACTCTGTCAGTTAACACTAAAAAGTGAATTGAGTGATGCTCTAGCAATAACAAAAGGTTTAGCTGTGATTACATGTCATTTTCGACCCATCGTCATCACTGCCTCAAATAAACAATAGAAGAATTATATTTATCTGTCCTGATATTGACTGCTATGTTGGTGCTCTGAGCCCACGTCAAATAGGTCATGGATCGGACTGTTACAAGGGGCGTACTCCAATGTCTGGCTATGGTCTTGGTAGCTGTTTTGCTAGGCTATTTCTTTCTGCACTACCCCTTGCCAGAAAATATGTTGTACCTGCTGCATCTAATTTTGCTGCCTCAACACTACAGGACTGGGCTTCGGGTAAAGATTTCAACGAGAGTGTTAAAGAAGATATTAGATCTTCAGCAAGAGCCGTTGGTGAGCAATTAAAATCTAAGTAAAATGGGAAGGGATTAAAAAGGATACGTGGGCATCATTCACTCATTCATACATTCATCATTCATTCACAAGAGTGCCAGTACAGTTGGATCCTGGACTGCATCCCCCCATGATTTTGATTTTTTTGGTCTATCTAGCCTTGTATACAAAGTGAATGGTATTCCACTGTACACTCTATCATTTGATAAAAAAAAATCCTACAGAACTCTGTATGAGTTGACCATGCAATCCTTAGATCATGATTCTAAACTATTTGAAAATTGAATAACTGATTCAATGTTTTCAAAACATCATGGTGTAATTGTTTTGGACCAGTCTGGCACCCAGGATATGAGCATAGTACGAACGGGGAATGTACGTTTAGAGTGCCCATTTGCCAATGCTTTGACTGAGAGTATCACGCTAATATCATTGAGTCAATTTGAAACCTATTGGGAAATCACACCCGACGGCAGTGTTCTGCTAGACCTAGCACTATGAACACAAACCAAATAATCAGCGTATTTAATATGGATTTATACATGTCTCAGTACAAGTCCTATTGCATACCATCGGACTTCATTAAAAAATTTCAAGTGTTAAACAATACCCTAAGCATTGTTAATATCAGTCCATCGACTTTGAAGACAGGTCATTGGTTATACATATTTCAAACAATGAAAAATATCGAATTTTTTGATCCTCTTGGACCATCAATTCCTATGCTCTACACATCAACAATTTTATTGAGAGCAGTGGGATAACTCTTATTCAAAATTAGAGGAGAGTTCAGGATTTAATGACTAAGACATGTGGTTTTCATACACTACTCTTTTTCTTGTTCAGATGTCGTGGCTATACCTACAAGCAATTTCTTAGCATTTACGTTGACTTTCCGCGATTGAACGACTTTCTAGTGGAAAATATACTTTCAAGTGTGTTTGATATTTATTTTAGTGCCCTACGATTAAAATGTTCTAAAAATGTATGTAAAATTGTTTATTAAGAAAAATAATATATATACATGATAAAAACGACTTTTTTACTCTTTAGATTTCATCTTCTACTACGTATAGGTATTAGTTGAGAACAACTAATGCAGGTAGATTATCTGAATTCACTGTATGCTGATCCTGATGTGCTGCAATGTCAGGGTCACATTTTCTACAGTATGATGTAACTTCACTCTTATCACATCTCTTTGGATAGTCAATGATACTATTCTCATTCCTTTTTTAAAATTCGCATGTTTCAATTTGCTTATTTGAAGCAATGTCACAAACAGTGTCCTCAAGTGGCAAATCACACTCTGTAACATTCAAATAAAAATCAGTAGGCTTATAATCATAGTAGCCATTGTCTTCACAACGAGACCTAGAAACCAAAATCTTTTGTTGTTCCAACAGTTTAGTCGTAGACCTGGTTCCTCCTCCCAAAACAATCTAAAGCCACGACGATACTAATCTCTTAGCAATAAACTG
Organism: Artemia sp. Qi Xiang Cuo; assembly: GCF_049724085.1. Taxonomy (NCBI): domain Eukaryota; kingdom Metazoa; phylum Arthropoda; class Branchiopoda; order Anostraca; family Artemiidae; genus Artemia; species Artemia sp. Qi Xiang Cuo. The sequence goes on from NC_142795.1 coordinate 38,337,449, forward strand.
AAATCACGTTTAGGATTCCTTCCAATCATACCAGGATATGTATTCTCCCACTGATTACATTTATTATAGTGGCAATTAGAGCATAGGTGTCCTCTAGGATCAGAGTCACACAACCCTTTAAGACAGGAATTACAACCTTTAATTTGTACGGCATATCCTCCATGCAATTTACACAGGTTGCATAATCTACACTTTTCATCATACTCATCGATCATTGTTCAGTTCTCAAAAGATGACCAGCTGCCGAGTGTATACATGCATAGTGGACATGTATGGAACATTTTTTCATGTGTTGACACTCTCACCGCCAAAATGAAACTGAGCTATGATCAACAAATTGAGTGGGATAGAGAGAGAGGAGTAAATCCTCCTTAAACAACATCTTTTTCATGAAAAAAGTCTTAAATTTCTAAGCGAGTTTGTGTGTTTAAAAGCAAATCCACAATGTCATTTTGCATTTTCGTTATTAATATGTCAATAAATTGGCTAAATGCCTTTAGACCACGACGTAAAAGTCTAATGACGGAGAATAAGTTTTCATTATATCGACAGCCATTCCATGAGAAAATATCTTCCTTTGAACTGATAACTCTAGAAAATCATCATCTAGAATCAAACGTTTTTCCATAAACACAAGATTCCCCATGATTTTTTCTTTCTCAAATCTATCCATTTTTTAGAGTCCTAAAACTCTCACAACCAACTTCAGACTAACCAGGATTCTTGTTTTTCTAATCTAAAAAATATACGCTAACCTACTAGAAAAGAAAAAATATCTTCAATTTAGAAACAATTTTATTGAATATAATTACAATAATAATAATCACTTATTCAATTTATTTTCTTCGATATATTTCACTAGTGACATCTAATGTAGCTTGAAGTCTATTTATATGTACAATGTTCAGTTTCGCCGCAAAGCATAATTCCTCCTCCAATGCTTAAATTTGCACAATGATATCACATTTTAAGCATACATATCGTCCCATTCAAGGGTTAGTCTAGATCCTCGTATTATTTCCACTGCCACGTTTGGTACTCGTATACTCGTTGCTATCATTGCTTCTATCTGCTCCACCATCAAGCTCCAATAGTGTAAATGAACCACTCATTTTCTTTACTAATATCGTCTCAAATAAACTGCTCTCTCTAAATTTAATTCTCTTACTAATACGAAGCATAATGAAAATCACTCCTTATATTTGAATCCAATTACTAATCACGTTGCCGTATATAGAGTAGCCTCTGTATCTCTCTGATTGGCCCAGAAAATGGGTGTTGGCTCAGAAACCAGTCTGGTAAGACATATACCGGTCCTAGTAATAGATGAATGAGCGTGGTAAGCCAATGTACCCGTGAAACTGCACATATATCCATGCCTCAGGCTTGTAATCGTCGCATTGCGTACATGCTTACTACTGTCCTCCAGTTTTCATGATTTTCGAGCCGCTCTAATCTCTACTGGCAAACCCTGCAACCTCGTCTTGTCTAGTTATTTGTAGCAGTCAAGAAAAATACAGATATATTTTTGAGAAATTTTTGTAACTCACTGTACGGAAAATCGTCATTGAATAAAAAAAAGACTACGGCATTGAACTTTACAGTCCCTACTTTGAAATTGCGTAAATCCTCTTGACAAAGAGTGTAATGACCGAGTGTAATGACCTGTTTACCTACCAGAAAAACCTGTTTGGTACGGGGGCGTGCGCAAAGTAGTACCTTGGAATATACTGATATTTACTTTACCACATTTATTTCCATTAATTTCCTCGAATTATAAACTTGATTCAGTGCAGAGTTGTGGTTGCAGCAGTGCTTCCATTCCATTAATGCGGGAATAAAGTATTTAAGTGCAAAAAAAAAAGAGTAGAATTATAGTAGGACACAATCCGGAAGTAAGTTATCGTGCTTACTATTTGATCAGGAATGTTAACAAAATTGATTCTTAGTTTCTTACCCTATATTACCTGTGTTTCCACTTCAAATTTTTTCAATCCCTAAGAGACTGGTGGAAAATCCCTAAATATTCCTATTTTCAATACCGAAATCTCTAAGTTTTCTTATTTTCAGTCTTAAGTCACAAGTAAAACCTTATTAGGCTGCTTTTTAATAGCATTTGTTCAAGACGACTTATTTTGCAACTCAAGACCTTTTACGTGTACCAAAAAGTCTTATTTTGATGTTTAAAACAATGCTTTGTATTTATCCACTAGTTAAGTTCGGTTTTGATTTATAGATTCCGGGTCCAGATCTCAGATTCTGGACCATATGAATATACTTTATTTATTTGTGTTTCTTTGCCATTATTTTTTCATTCTCTATTACTACTTTTGCAACACCCTCGTTTTTATTTGAATTGGTACGAAGGATTGGCATGAATGATAACCAAGCGGTCGCTTTTTGACGTGTTGTTTTTGTTTTGACTTTTTTTTTTATTAAATAAAAAAAAAGTTTTTTTAACTGAAAGTAAGAACGACGTTAAAGCTTAAAACGAACAGAAATTATTCCGCATATGAAAAGGGCTATCCTCTCCTCAACGCCTCGCTCTGTACGCTAAAGTTTTTTATTGTTTTAAAAAATATAGTTGTGAGAAATTCAAACTTTAGCGTAAAGAGCGAGGCGTTGAGGAGGGGACAGCCCCTTTCATGTAAGGAATAATTTCTCTTCGTTTTAAGTTTTAATGTTGCTCCTTACTTTCAGTTAAAAAACTTGTTTTTTTATTCAATTTTTGAACGTTTTTGAATTAATGCAGGTTTTGATTTTGGCTCACCGTACATGAATAATTAAAGCAAAATTTGTATATTAATTTTTCTTTTATTTGGTTAAATGGGTTTCTCGAAACTTGTTTAATTTTATTTACGAACGTTTTTATTAGTAATAAATATACGTAACTTACGAATTAACTTACGTAACGAACTTCTGAGTAGTAAAGCATTAATAGATACGAATCGTGATTGCGTAATTTGTCTTACCTCTCGCCTGAGGCATGAATATACAGTGTAGTCTAACCGGTACATTGGCTTACCACGGGTCAGTCACCTATTACTACGAACGGTACTTGCCTTACCAGACGGGTTTCTGCAAAGTGTTATGGGCTTCCTTGAAAAAATACCAGTTTAAAAAAAAAAATAAACACGTATCCATGATCTTTCTTCTGGCAAAAAAAAATAAAAATTCCAATCAAAACTGGTCAAACGTGTTAATAACCTGTAAATTACAGGTATCTGATAACTCGTTCAGTATCGCATGTATTATTAGCGGTATCAATGGTATTTCATTTGCGTAAAGCTATCTCGATTTGCCAAAACTTTTATCATTCGCATAAAACTAACTCAATTTGCAAAAAAGGTATTCCATTTGCATAACTCTGCTCTGAATGTTCTTAATGAGGATATAAATAATATAGAATGACATTGTGACTTGACCTAGCTTTACCTCTCCGATGTGGTCTGTATAATACACAAGTAACGGTTGAAAAGTATTGTCAATTTAAAATAGGATCTAACGTTCCCTTCGATCCCCCATTTCTGAGGGGCAGGGGAGGGTAGGAGAGGGAGAGGGGAGTCAATTTTGGAGATTTCTGATAACAAGTACCATTCATTGCGATCGTAGCTCTATGTTGGCTGGTTTTAAATACTTAAGCTTGTCTATTCATTTGTGTTAAATAAAAATCTTGAATCTGGAAAATGAAAAAATAAGTATTTAAACAAAATATACGATGCTGCTAATTAAAGAATAGTAGGCTACACTCAGAATTGTTTGCATGAGGGTTCAGTTAAAGAGGTCTCACTTGCACGAGGGTTCAGATGCATGGTGATTCAGTTATAATGGAACCCACACAAAAACAATGGGGCACACACAAAAGCCAAAAAAATGAAAAAAAAGTATTTAAACAAAATGTACGATGCTGCTAATTAAAGAATAGTAGGCTACACTCAGAATTGTTTGCATGAGGGTTCAGTTAAAGAGGACTCACTTGCACGAGGGTTCAGATGCATGGGGGTTCACTTGCTTGGGGTTCAGTTACACGGGGATTCAGTTAAAATGGAACCCACACAAAAACAATGGGGCACACACAAAAGCCAAATTAGCCCAGTGGCCTATGAGAAATGATGGGTTGCATGGAGGGTTGAGTTGCACGAGGGTTCAGTTAAAGGGGGTACAGTTACACGGGGGTTTAGTTAAATTGGGTTGAGTTGCACGAGAGTTCAGTACCACGAGAGTTCAGTAGCACGGGGGTTCAGTTGTACAGGGTTTCGGTTATACAGGGGTTCAGTTACATGGAGGGTACAGTTACACAGGGGTTGAGTTAAATGGGGCTTGAGTTCCAGGAGGGTTCAGTAGCACGAGGGTTCAGTAGCATGGGGGTTCAATTGTACAGGGTTTCGGTCATACAGGGGTTCAGTTACATGGAGGGTTCAGTTGCACGAGGGGGGATTTGCGAATTGGAGGAGATGGGATGATAGTGTACTGTATAATACACAAGTGATGTTTTGGAGAGTATTGTCAATTTAAAATAGGATCTAACGTTCCCTTCGTTCCCCCATTTCTGAGGGGGAGGGGAGGGTAGGAGAGGGAGTCAATTTTGGAGATTTCTGATAACAAGTACCATTCATTGCAATCGTAGCTCTATGTTGGCTCGTTTTAAATACTTCAGCTTGTCTATTCATTTGTGTTATTATAAAAATCTTGAATCTGGAAAATGAAAAAATAAGTATTTAAACAAATGTACGATGCTGCTAATTAAAGAATAGTAGGCTACACTCAGAATTGTTTGCACGAGGGTTCAGTAGCATGGGGGTTCAGTTATACAGGGTTTCGGTTATACAGGGGTTCAGTTACATGGAGGGTTCAGTTGCAGTTCACGCTTAAAAAGCTCTATTAAGAGCTATTTTTATGGAAATGGTTCATGTATTTAGCAAAGTTACCCATAGCTAGTTGAAACTCTGCATAAATATCTTCATTTTTAGCCTAATTGCGTAGGTACTAAAGGAACATTGAACACTTTTTCTGATTTTGTGTGTTTTCACAAGAAAATAGCTGGTCTTTACCAAACTTAGCCTTAGCTAGTTGAAATTGTGCATAAATATCTTCATTTTTAGCCTAATTGCCTAGGTACTAAGTGAACATTGAACATTTTTTCTGATTTTGTGTGTTTTCGCAAGAAAATAGCTGTTCTTTAGCAAACATAGCCAGAGCTAGTTGAAACTCCGCATAAATATATTAAGTTTTAACCTAATTGCCTAGATACTTAATTATCATTGAATATTTTTTTATGATTATGTGTGTTTTCGCAAGAAAATATCAGGTCTTTATTAAACTTAGCCATAGCTCGTTGAAACATTGGATAAATATCTTCAATTTTTAGCCTAATTGCTAAAGTACTAAAGTAACATTGAAAATTTTTTCTGAATTTGTGTGTTTTCGCAAGAAAATAACTGGTCTTTAGCAAACTCTGAATAAATATCTTCATTTTTAGCCTAATTGCGAAGGTAATAAAGGAACATTGAACATTTTTCTGATTTTTTGTGTTTTCGCAGGAAAATAGCTGTTCCTTTGCAGACTTACCCATAGATAGTTCAAACTCTACATAAATATCTTCAGTTTTATTATAGTTAAATAATTAATAAAAGGAACTTTTAAAATTTTTTATGATTTTGTGTGTTTTCGCAGTAAAATATATTGTCTTCAGAAAAATAATCTATAGCTACTTGTAACTGTGCATATATAACTTCATTTTAGCCTAATTGAGAAGGTACTAAAGGAACATTGAACAATTTTTTCTGATTTTGTGTGTTTTTTGCAAGAAAATAGCTGGTCTTTTGCAAACTTAGCCATAGCTAGTTGAAACTCCGCATAAATATCTTAATTTTTAGCCTAATTGCGTAGCTACTATTTAATTAGCTGTTTGGGTTTTCAGACATAGTTTTTTAGATGTTAATGGGTGTTAGGTTCCTGAAGGGTTTTATGACTCCTCCCTCCAATGAATTCAGATGGTTTTAGGACTTACCCCCCTAGCCATAACTCCATTCAACCTTGAGAGAAGATATAAAAGTTTGATGAAGTATTTTTCTACTTAACAACTACATTAATAA